>NW_009630758.1:0-11868 GCF_000690535.1 Cariama cristata | reverse complement strand
GTGACCAATTTTACATCCTCCATGCTAAGGAAAGAGTGGGAGAAGTCAGATGGAACATTCAAACCATCACTAAGAATGGTTCAGCCTTGGACCAAATCCAGAAGTCACTTACGTTGATGACTCCAGGGCAGTTCGGGCCCACTAGTCGAGTCTTATCCTGCCGAAGCAGTCTGTGTTTAACTCGAACCATGTCCTGCTGGGGAATACCTTCAGTAATGCATACAACTAAGGGCATTTCTGCATCGATCGCTTCATTTATCGCAGCAGCAGCAAACGGAGGAGGTACGTATATAACAGTGGCAGAAGCACCAGTTTGTTCTTTGGCCTACAACAGACACAACAAAAGATACCAAGCATTTAGTGGAGTGCAAGAGAACATTTGACAACTAGTCATTTAAAATATGTCCATTCGCAGGCATAAATGAAATTAATGGATATGTATTAATTTATTATAATCAATGCAAGTGTTAAATTCACCAACGATGGTACACATACAATGCAACTAGGGAACTGAGAACTAACCACTGTCGGGAAAGGATCTGCCCCATGAACACCATCATAAATACCCTTAGATAATAGTTTGCTAAAAACTCATCATACACACTAGAATCCATCAGAAACTAGTTGCACGCTTAAAGTAAGTGTATTCAGACTCTGTGAACTTCACAGTGGAAGCCAAACTCATGTCTGACCACACTGAACGCTCCCTCTTTTACAAGGTTTCTACTTCACTCCTTGCACAGTGACATCCATGGCTCAAATATTCGTCTATTCAGCATGAGCAATGAAATAAGGAGCCCTTCAGCAGCATTAAATTGTCTGCCCTCCAGTCATTGCTGCAAATTACCTCCTTCACAGAATTAAACACAGGCAGACCCAGATGAGTTTTTCCCCCTTTCCCTGGAGAAATTCCTCCAACTAGATTGGTGCCATAGTCCAATGCCTGCTGGCTGTGAAAAGTGCCCTATGAGAGAGAAAATACGTAAAGTTAAAAGGCATGTAATAGCAAATAAAATGAACAAAAAAAAGTTGATGTTATTTGGAATTCTGAAGGCAATTTATGGCACTTAGATTTGCAATGAGAAGGGAAGTTGTCACTACATATATATATCCAGCTATTTCGAAGAATGCATCAACATGTTTTAAATGGTTTCAGAATATGCTACGCTTTCTCTTTTGAATCAGAGGACTGTGGTTGCACACTAAAGGATATTTTGTTGTGTGTTGCTACTAAACCTACAGACATAGCAGCAACATTTTATTTTCCACATCAAGTCTGGCAGATGACAAACATTCTAATGAAATATAAGAAATTAGCATTCTTATCCATGACTAGCTGATAGTTTCAGCAAAAGCAGTCTTCTCCCCTTGCAAAAGTGCAAAAGAGTGAACGTAAATTATTAAATACCCTGAAAGAAAAACAGAAATTTAATTCATAGCCACTGACATTCAAAGGCATTTGTGAAAGACGCACTTCTAAAATGGCAAGTAGTTTTCGTAGTTTTTTGCAAATTTCCCTTTACAAAGAAAGCCTTTCAGTTGTATACAATAACAAGCCTTAAGACTAAAACCAACAACAAAAATCAAAAGTAACATAATAGAGACGGCTCAAAACCAAGTTTTAAGTTTGTGCACAAGCATAAAAAAAGTATCTAGTCTATTGAATTTAAGAAAAAAATAGGTCTATTTGGACCAAAGAAAGGAAATTACAGTGCTAAAGGGACCTTGCTGAAGGGACTCATCGTGAGTGCCATCACTCGGCACGTACAGGACAACCAGGTGATCAGGCCCAGCCAGTATGGGTTTATGAAAGGCAGGTCCTGCTTGATTAACCTGATGTCCTTCTATGACAAGATGACCGACTTAGTGGATGAGGGAAAGACTGTGAATGTTGTCTACCCAGACTTCAGTAAAGCCTTTGACACAGTTTCCCACAGCATTCTCCTGGAGAAACTGGCTGCTCATGGCTTGGATGGGCATACCCTTGGCTGGGTGAAAAACTGGCCGGATGGCCAGGCTCAAAGAGCTGTGGTGAATGGAGTTAAATCCAGTTGGCGGCTGGTCACCAGTGGTGTTCCCCAGGGCTCTGTATTGGGGCCGGTTCTGTTTAATATCTTTATCAATGATCTGGACAAGGGGATCGAGTGCACCCTCAGTCAGTTTGGAGATGATACCAAGTTGGGTGGGAGCGTTGATCTGCTGGAGGGTAGGAAGGCTCGCCAGAGGGATTCTGGACAGGCTGGATCCTTGGGCTGAGGTCAACTATATGAGGTGCAACAAGGCCAAGTGCCAGGTCCTGCATTTGGGTCACAACAATCCCATAAAACGTTACAGGCTTGGGGACCACTGGCTGGAAAGTTGCCCAGCAGAAAAAGACCTGGGGGTGCTGGTCAACAGCTGGCTGAATGCCAGTCAGCAGTGTGCCCAGGTGGCCAAAAAGGCTAACAGCATCCTGGCTTCTTTCAGAAATAGTGTGGCCAGCAGGGCTCGGGAAGTGATTGTCCCCTGTACTGGGCACTGGTGAGGCCGCACCTCAAATACTGTGTTCAGTTTTGGGCCCCTCACTACAAGAGAGACCTTGAGGTGCTGGAGCGTGTCCAGAGAAGGGCAACAAAGGTGGCGAAGAGTCTGGAGCACAAGTCTGATGGGGAGTGGTTGAGGGAGCTGGGGGGGTTTGGTCTGGAGAAGAGGAGGCTGAGGAGAGACCTGATCACTCTCTACAACGACCTGAAAGGAGGTTGTAGCAAGGTGGGTGTTGGTCTCTTCTTGTAAGTAATTAACAATAGGACAAGAGGAAATGGCCTCAAGTTGCACCAGGGAAGGTTTAGATTGGATATTAGGAAGAATTTCTTCATCAAAAGGGTTGTCAAGCATTGGCACAGGCTGCCCAGGGAGGTGGTGGAGTCACCATTCCTGGAAGTATTTAAAAGATGTGTAGATGTGGTGCTTAAGGACATGGTTTAGTGGTGGACTTGGCAGTAGGTTAATGGTTGGATTCAATGTCCTTAAAGGTCTTTTCCAAGCTAAACGATTCTATGATTCTGTTCTATGATTCCTGATCATGAAGTCCAGCTTCTTATCAACACAGGCAAAGTCAGTATATAATCCCTTTTATACGTTATTATGGCTTTTGGCCAATGAACTTTCTGAACTGAAAGGGTGATAGAAGAAATAGTTCATATACATACCTGTTTGCCTGTAAAACCCTGACAGATAACCTTCGTATTTTTGTTAATATACAGATTTTTCCTTGATGCCGAGTAGGAGCAGTGTCGTACTCCATTCTGTTGCACTACAGAAAAAAAGAAAACAGGACAAACCATTAATCCACCGCTTTGTTAAACTCAAAAAACATCCTATCAAGTACGTGCATATATATTAATGCTTATATCAAAAGATGAGTTGATCCAGTAGTCATGTTTTCAAAAAGCAGCTTTGAAAGATCTACATATTTAGGACTTGTTATGTTAAGATATTAAACACCTGCAGTCCACTCTGCCTGTCACTGTGATTCCTCAGTTTGCTAGGAATCAGGGTAGGTATTTCTCATATTGAGTACTTAATATCAGAACTCCAGTCATGACAAACAACAGATGGAAACGTCATCTTAACCACTATTTTCATTTGCAAATGAACATGCTTCTGTCCTCCAAGAAATTCTGCAAAGTGACAAAGCAGAACTAAAATCCTGATATCATAGAACCATTATGGTTGGAAGAGACCTCAAAGATCATCAAGTCCAACCGTATACCCAATGCCACCATGCCCGCTAAACTCACTAAACCATGTCTCGAAGCACCATATCTAAATGTTTTTTGAACACCTCCAGGAACAGTGAGTCCACCAACTCCCTGGGGAGCCCATTCCAATGCCTAACAACTCTAACAGTGAAGAAGTTCTTCCTAATATCCAGCCTGAACCTCCCGGGCGTAACTTGAGACCGTTACCTCTTGTCCTAGCGCTTGTTACTTAGGAGAAGAGACCACCGCCCACCTCACTACAACCTCCTTTCAGGTAGTTGTAGAGGGCGATCAGGTCTCTCCTCAGCCTCCTCTTCTCCAGGCTGAATAACCCCATCTCCCTCAGCCGCTCCCCATCAGACTTGTGCTCCAGGCCCTTCACCACCTTCGTTGCCCTTCTCTGGACACGCTCCAGCACCTCAAGGTCTCTCTTGTAGTGAGGGGCCCAAAACTGAACACAGTACTCAAGGTGCAGCCTCACCAGTGCCGAGTACAGGGGGATGATCACTGCCCTGGTCCTGCTGGCCACACTACTTCTGATAACAGGCCAAGATGATGTTGGCCTTGGGCACCTGGGCACACTGCTGGCTCATGCTCAGCCATCTGTTGACCAACACCCCCAGGTCTTTTTCCGCCAGGCAGCTTTCCAGCCACTTATCCCCAAGCCTGTAGTGTTGCATGGGGTTGTTGTGACCCAAGTGCAGGACCCGGCACTTGGACTTGAATCTCATACAGTTGGCCTCGGCCCATCGATACAGCCTGTGAAGTCGTTAGAATGTAGGTACTAAGTTATACCTTCTGTGAACATAGCACAGTCCATACTAGACAATGACAGATACTGAAGAGGTCGAGGGTCCCTCAGCCCAGGTGAAACCTAATGCCAAGCAAGACATACAGCTAGAGACCTTTTTCCAACAGATGCCTAGCTACAGGAGCCTAGGCGTGACTGTTTGAAATGCACTTGTGCTCATGAGGCAATACAGCTCTCCAGATACTCCACTAGAATGATTTTCAATTTAGTTCTCACAACTCTGGTACTGAAAAAAACAAAACAATACGGCACAACTACAGGAAGACAGCACAGTGTATGCTGGTATCAAAAAGACAAGGAGAATGACTGCATCTCTGCTGAAGGGAAAGATATGTTGACATCAAATGATTAAAAAAGAAATCCACAGAATGTTATCATGCAAGAAAGTTTGAGATGAGGAGGAAAAAGAGTTCTTCTGGTATAAAAAGGATGCACGCATTGCCTGTATTCATTGTCATATGCTTTTTCAAATACCAGAGTTTTGGGGGGATCAGAACCAATTTACTCCCTGCAAGCATTTTAGATAAAAAACATATTTTGTGCTTAGAGTGGACACGGGAGGGTAAAATCCTACTACAGAAACTGACACCAGTATGTTACTATATATCTCTTTAGCTCTTTTAAAACTTTACCACTTAAGATTCAAGGAAGTAAAAAGTGAAGTTTAAATGAAAATAAGAGATTCTGAATCACGGTCCCTGGACTGTTCCACATACTTACTCAGGCATGCCTGAACAAGGAAGGGTTTGGGGTTTTTTTTCTTTTTCAATTTTTAGGAAGGCATAAAAGCTGTTAAGTGGAAAAAAGGAAAAGGGTATTCTTCAACATAAGCTGCTAATGCACAGAATTTATTAAGATGCATTATTAACATCTTGTAATAACACAATTTCTATGGAGTAGTAAAAAACTGCAGAAAAATTAAGTTCCATATATATACACATCTCTATCATAGAGCTACATAGGACTCTTCCACAAGTACTTTTCTCAGTTGAATTTTAGCGATACATTGCTTTTATGCTTTACTTCTGTTCAAAAAAAGTGAGAAGAAAAATAAAACCATCCCAGAAGAAGCCTACAGACATCAGTGCTATTGCTAAATCTAAAGTTCTTCCTCTGTTCTTAAAAAGTGCTGACAGAAACACAGGACTTCAATTCCAACAATGTCCTGCCATTCTCTAGGGAGCTGTGGCTGCACCTCATCTTTGGACCAACATAAAAGTAAAATTCAGCTAAGTTTTAAAGAGAAATGTACAGACTAGCATGCAGTACGCTTGTAAGAAAAGTAGTAAAAATGAATGTCAGCTTACTGACCTGCAGGGTTTTAACCTAAATCACATCTTTATCCACTGTTACAGAACTTTTTAAGCCAAGGAGAAATAGAAAGCAGTAATGGACAAAATATGTCTGAAGCTAAGATTTAATGACTAGCATTGTGAGTTTGTCTGTGGAAGCGTAGAGGAAAGTCTTGCTGATCAATCGACACAGCTACAGAAGACAGCACAACATGGTCTTCATGCTTGGCCAATGGCTTAGCCTTGCTAGACAAGGCTGCAACACAAAGTCACTCAAACGCACAACTGGCAAACAGCAGCCTGCCTGCGGCAAAGGAGAGACGAAATAAGAAGAGAAACAGCTGATCTGCTGGTTAGGAGAACACGGTATCGGTCTACCTTATCCCAGCCACTCAGGGAATCCTGCACGGGATATGACTGGGTGAAACCCAATCTTGAGAAAAGCAGAAGACAGTCCCCTTGTGAAGAAGCTGTTACAATCAAGACCTACCACCAGCAATGCCTTGCAGAGAACAGTCTGGGCTTCCAGAAGTATGGGACTACATGTTTTGAAAGCCCTCTGATGGGCCTGCAAGCGTAAAGAATAAACAGGGAACACTAAACTAAACCAAATCGAAATTTTACACATATTGTCTGCGCTACAACACTGACAAATCCACTTGCAAAATAAGAGAGGGCAGCTTGCCAGGCACACAGCACACATGCTGTAATTTCAGTATTTAAAAAAAAAAAAAAAAAAATTGACAAATAGTCACTCCTTTCTCTACACCATAAAAGCAATTCTACAGTCCCAGTTCAGCTGTCTGTTCCATATCTATTTTCAGATATTTATAACCTGGCAAAAAAATGTTTTTGAAAGCTTAAGTTTGTCAATTCTCAGTTTTGAGAAGACTGTATAGAGATCTTTTTCAAGGATAAGAAGCTTTTGAGCATTTTCCAAGCTATCAAAGTACCCCCAAAAGAAAATTTAGGCACTGGTAACTAAAAGACAGCTTAAATTCCAAGCTTTGTACGGATTTATTCCTAAAAACCGTATGTGCTTCTTACATTACTGAAGAGTCCTGGTTCAGAGAAAATATAGCTGGTTCAAAAAAACTTGGCTATAGGCTTGAGCTGTTTGCTGTCTTCAGAGAGAGGCAGCTTAGCATGGGCATATGTTTGGGGAGCGATACATTTTTGAAGAAATTTAAAAAAAAAAACTCTCACCTTGCACTTTCTGGGCTGGATGAGTCTGAGTTTTGGGGGTTTTTAAACTGACATGACACAGCTCTGTATTTCCGTCCATGGCCCTATCTGAAGCAGAAAAGTTTGCCCAAGTTACAGCACAGTAGGAGCAACAGGGGCATCGGTCAAGATGAGGTTCTGCTGTACATGGCACAGTAAGTCCCCGTTGCAAACAGCTGGCAATTTAAATAGTTAAGACAGATGTAAGATAAGAAGGAAACAGGTGGAAAATGGAAATGGCACGCCTAAGTTCACAGCAGGTAAGAGTCAAAGATAGAATTCCATTCTCAATTGCCACCCAGGACCTTGATTCACTAGCTCCTTCTGCTTCACAGCTTCCAACGCTCATTCAGGCAATTGCTTTTACCAGAACAAATTAGGGTGCCTGAGTATAAATGCACATTGCTTCAAGAAGACAGGAGAAAAAAAAAAAAAAATTGGTCTTCAGCCTTGAATCGGTAAAACCCAAACTCATTGATGATGCTATTTTAATGCACACTTTTAAATTACAGGCCAAGTTACAAAGACAACAGGCTCCAGGTGAAGTCCTAGAGCATAAGGACAAGTCTTATCAAATCCAAACCTTACCAAAAGCACAGTGGAAATGCTGCATTTTGTCAAATCAGAGTTCTAACACAACCTTACTATGTCCAACAAAGGCCTGTAATAGACCTGTAGAAAAGAATGTTAAAAATAAAGTAATAAACCGGTTAAGTCTTTCCCAGCCAATCCTTTAATTTCTGCCCCATCCCTGTTCTGTTTTGCATAGTTTGTGGTTTAAAAAAAGAAGTTACACAAATAAGAAGATGCATTTGTTTTGGCTTTCCAGTACTCTAACTTCTACATAGTTAAAAAGAAACATACTTTGGCAAGGACCTATTTTAGTCCATTTTACAGGACAACCAAATAGTTATGAAAAGTGCTCAAATATCAAAACCCTGCTGTCCCAGGATAGATTTGAAAAGCAAGATCTAAATTAGAAAAGGGGTATAAGCCTGTATAACAAACATCAGTTGTTTTATAGTAAAGAAACCTCACTAGAAACTAAGGGACCGAGCTACTTTCAATATACTCTCTGCTGGTAGCTCCTCACATTTCCAGCGAGCAAGGCCCCAGCAGAGCCCAGAACTCACCGCAGTTCAAGTAACAGCAAAACCCAGCTACATTCACTTCCTAAAACAAAACTCACAGTCTGTAGCCTCCAGCAGGGCTTTAAGCTCACTTGCGTACTACAACCAACAGGCCTTTCTAGAAAAATGCCCTATTATGTATCATGAAGTCCAAACATGTTAAAAAGAAAATTGACCCATCGGCAAGATATTTTAAAGCACACATCAAATGTAAATACTGGTTACATTGAGCTTTCAGGTACTCCTTGAGCAGCAACACCTCCAAAGCACAAATCTAATTTAAAATTATGTAATCCAAGCTACATTTCATAGAATCATACAATAGTTTGGGTTGGAAGGGACCTTTAAAGGTCATCTAGACCACCCCCAGCTTATTTGGGTGGACAGATACTAAGGGTTAAATCTGTTCCTCACTCAAACTATACAAAGCTGAAAACTTGTTATTTTCAGGATTTCTTGCAAGATTTCCTATAGCTACAGACAGGAATCCAATCAAAGTGCCTCCTTCTTACCCACATTTGGTGGGTAAATAAAGTTTGGAAGCTGAGGTAGCATCTGAGGGTGCTGATAAAATGAGCACAATATAAAAGCAAGGTGAAAGAGCAAGAGATTCCTTTCTAAAATGACCTGAGCAGATATCAACATTGCCAGAAGACGGAAAAGTAGTAAGTGAAAGTCTTCCTTTATTACTCCTTGAAATAGCCAGAGACCTTAGAGATCAAGGAAGATCTTCCTTTTCCTTTCTATTACCTATGTAAGGAACAAAGAAAGCCATAGAAATCATTTGGGCTTCAATACAAACGGGGAAAATGGAGGCCAGTGCAGGGGAAACTCAGGGAAAGACTGAGGTACAAAGAGCATTTCTTAAAGAGCTAAGAAGTTTTTTTACTTCTTTACACATCCCACCCCCCTTATCTTCCATCAGTTACAGACCTTCAGTTTGTTTCTGAGAAATCTTTTCAATAGTTTGTACATGTTTAATTTGCATTTTTATGACCATCTCCTTTCTCCTTCCTCTGCCTACACATGCATGGGTGAAGAGGACAGAGCAGAAGAAGTTCTGAACAGTTTCTTACATTACAGAAGAGTATAGCCATTAAAAAAAGTTTGGCAACGACCAAAGTGCTGCAGCAAATTTCAGAGTTTACTAACTAGTAACTTGATATTAACAGGAATATTCCACACGCAGTTCCCATCTTAGCTCTTTATTAGGTTTTAGTATTCATTATCAGCCCGTATGTGTACATTCACACACACAATTACACATGGATAATTCTGTCCCCTTCCCAAACCCATCTACAGAATTTACCCTTAAAGATATCAGTTACATGAGCAGAAGATGATCCTTATTGACAAAGAAGTTTTCATGCTATTGAGGGATTGCTCAAAATATCTTACCCCTTTGTTTAAGAGGATTATGTGGTCAGACGATTTCTAGGCATCACTCCCCAGCCTCTCTTCTCTCACCCTTCCCTTGCCAAATTCCTGTTAATTACGGACACTCCAATCTATGAGTTGAGGAATTAAGTAAAATAATCAGGCTGTAAAAAGGACAGATGCAATGACTACGATACACCTACCACATTAAACCAAAACTAGGACTAATGGAAAACAATGTTCAGAAAAATTTCAGTCCTTTCAACACACCTCTCTTTCCTAATCAAAAATCCCTACTTATTGTGATGGATGTTACTGGCTACGGAGCACTTCAGGAGACACAATGGCATTTGATAAAAAAAGTTTTCTCCCAAATTTATGAAGTTGAAACAAAGCAAAGCATCTCAGTGAAACTGTAGGCCCTCGAGAAAACAAGCACATTCTCAGTACAAATCAACTATTTCTTGTAAGCCAACAAACTGTTTTTTCCCATGTATACTCCACTAATATATGCAGCTAAAGGTCTGTGACCTTGCCTCCCTCCACACTGTTGACATAAAAACAATTAACAAATTCTTCAGTTTGGATTGTTATTTCTGCAGCAATTCTTTGCCCAGGGTTATTCACAGTATTCACTGTAATCTTTTAATCTAAGAGCTCTCCAAAGCTGCCTAACACACCCAGAACACAAGATCCCTAATCCTGACTCTCCGGTCACAGTTAAGATGCCTACAAAGACTCTCCTCAAAGTGTGGTATAGACCAGCATAGGTCTTTCTCGACTCTGTCCATATAGAAACAGTGCTTTCAAGCTGACCTTTGAGCAATCACTTACCATTCATTGACATATTTCATACTATGCTTTCACAACTTCCTGAACTCAACCTTATGGATACACACCCTGCACATTTGCTTTAGCAATGCACCAACAAAAATGGATATATCATCTCGTTTGCAACACTAGAAACATGTTAGAAACTCATGATTTTAAATCACTAAGAAAAGTAGATTTATTTGTTACGGAAAATGTATGTCCAAAGTCCAAATCTAAGGCTTCAGCAGTCTTGTAACATTCTGTAAAGAGTATCAAATCAAACAAAGAAAGGTTTCCAATGAAGGACTATTTCATCTTGCAGGAGTTTCTGTAAAAGACTTCATGAACTGTTGCAAACAGAACACTCCTTGAGCCACACAGACCACTTCTTCTCCTCTACCCCCCAAAATCATTTTAAACACTCTTCCCTGAATCTCTTACTGCTATTTGTAAAGGGAACAACGTGGCGTTTTAACACATAAAACTGCACTAAAGAGTAGCTTTGCTAGGAGTATTAATTATGCTAAATTGGAGGTGCTACATTCCCATCTGTTCCTCTCCATCAGAGCCAATTCTCATCAGGCTCAGGGGAGCCAATTCAAGAGCTGATCTGGCAGAAATTAACAGTACAGCAAGAAAATACAGTTTCCTTCTCCTGCTCATGGAAGACAAGAGGTAGGAATGGATACCCACCATGGAGGGGATGGAAGGTATGCCACAGGAACAATTCAGACCAGTTTAAATGTTGTGGGACCACGTTACTAGACCCTGACCTACAAGTTACCACCACACTGAGACAAAAAAACTTTGCATGCAGCGAAATGAGGTAGGTTTAAATTTGTCCATTCATTCTCAGCCGCAAGAACCAAAATTAATACACCAATTCCTCAGTTTAGAAGTTTAGATTCCAAGAAACTGCTCGTGTGGCTAGGCATACCCATACTGATTTCAGCAGACGATGCAGCATTAACTGCACAAGAACACACGGACGAGAAAAGGAAAAAAAAAAAAAAAAGCACTTTATTTTTTATGATGATCTTCAGAACACCACATATAAAAACTTTCAAGCTGAAGTATTAGACCGCTTGTGTTCTCCACAGTTAAAGGCCAATAATCTTATTCTTGACAACAAAAACAACTTTACCAACTTGTGTCGAAATCACAGGATAATTTAGGGACCTCATGAGATCTCTAGTCCAAATCACCACTCGAAGCAACTAGATCAAACTCTATCAGCTCCCTCTGGACCTTGTCGAGTTTTTAGTATTACCGGGCATATAACGGAGAGAACAACTCTTCCGAGTCCCCATACCTGCGGCTGACCACCATCAATGCGAAAATTTTTCCTAACTTTTAAAAAAGTTTTCCTGGCAGCCACGCGTGCCCCCTGCCCTATATTGCCGTGCACCTCCGAGATGAGCTTGCCGCCGCCTTCCCTCCACCTAACGCCCTGAAAGAGCGGCAGCCGGCACTGCGGAACC
>NW_009630757.1:79214-81724 GCF_000690535.1 Cariama cristata | reverse complement strand
ACTCGGCTGTTGCCTCCCCCCCACCTCAGAGCTGTGTGGGGCCACCCTGAAGAAAAGCAGGGCTGGTGAGACCTGGGGCTAGGTCCCAGCAGGGTGTCGGTGCAGCTGGGGGGACCTTTGCCTGGTGCCTGGACCGTTAGAGTGGTTTGCTGATCTGTTTCTTGCAAGCCTACAACTTCTGCTGAGCGCAGCGAAACCCTGCCCTGGCACCAGGCACAGGGAGCAGGAGTGCAGGCAGGGAGCTTCCCCACAGCCTGGGAAAATGAAGGCAACTGCAACCGTTGCTTGAGGGATGTGCTCTCCCCTTTGCTTCCCCATTGGGTGCCTGTTCCGAGTAACAGGTATTCTGCACGGAGAAAAGCAGAGTCTGTCTCTCCGAGACTCCTCGGCAAACTGTGGCATCACCCTGGGATAAATCAGCGCATGGTCAGCAAGGAAGCGCACCGCTCTTGCTAACACCCTGGACTTGCTCCGTTACTCTCCTATGTGTTTCAAAATTATTCCATTAGTCCTGCTTTTGGAGCTGGAGAGAGTATCGCAGGTACAGCCATGGGTCTCCGTCCCAAAGCAGAGACCCAGGGATGTCCTGGTCCCTGTGCTGCCGACACCATTGCGCGCAGTTCTTCCCACATCTCCTGGGAAGCAGCTGGACACCAGGCAGGGACCTTGCTGTGAGTGCAGGCAATGCCTCGCCAGCAGCATCCCACCAGAGGACAGCCAGGAAAATGCCCATTTCCAAGCACGGAGGCAGCTGAGAGAGGATGGCTGTAGAGCAAGGGCAGGCTCCGGTGCCCACCGTCTCACCAGCCTCTTGGTGTGGCTGGCACAAGCATCACCTAATGAAAGGGATGCTGTTCTCCTTTCGTTTCCTCCTCCTAATATGGCTTTAATGATGGACTTGTAGTGTTTGAAAAGGGGACCCAGGAAAAAGTTGGCAAGCTGGGTTGTTTTGGGTTTTTCTTTTTTGTTTGGTTGGTTTTCTGTTCTTTTACTGTCAGAAGTCTGTAAAAAAAAAAATAAAGGCCACTGCTAGATAGAAAACACAGCACAAGGAGAAAGGTCTCTTTGAACCTCTCTGGTATGGCTATTACCCGTCAACCTGACACACCATTCGAAGGAAGAGATTTTCAAAGGCACGGAGGAGTCCTGTGGCTAGCAATAAAGTTGGGCTGGTGCTCCTTGAAAATCTCATCTCAGATTTTATCTGATCATTATTTCTAAGGTTGCATTTATAAAAACAGCTAAAATGCTTCTCTAGCTAGCATCTTTTGAGGACACCATCTTTTTCTCCTATACCCTAAAACTTTGTACTTAGGCACTGGGGGAATAAATCACTCTCAAAAAGTAAAGATAGTCAAGCACTGGAAAAACCAGCATGGGGAAATGGTTAAGCCTCCACTTTCAAAGGCTTCTAAGGACAGGTTCAACAACCACTCGTTAGGTATGTGGTTAAGTATAGCTTAAGCTGCCTTAGAATCTCTCTCGCTGATGCCTCCAGGTCCCTTTTGGCCCTGTGACTCTGCACCAAGTAAATACTGCCAAGATCTTATCCTGCCACGACCCAGGATGTGTTTAATATCCTGACTGGCTGCTCGGTTTTCTGCCTTGGCTTGCTGCTTGTCCAGGAACACACACAAGCTCTTCAGAGATTCTACTGAAGAGTCAGCTTACATGTTCCTCACAAACCATCGAAAGTCTGTCCACTTCTACTTCCCCCTGAAAAAACAAACTGGGGAGCAGCAAACCAAGAAGAACATAGAGGAATGTTCATCCTAACATTTCAAAAGCTGTCACGGAAAGGTTTCCTTCAGTCTTTTACCGCCTTGAAAAATGTTGACCAAACTGTTGGCAAGTTGATAACGAGCAAGAAAACCCCACACTGACAGGAATCACTGCGTCTTTTAAACATCCTCTGATGGTTCTTGCTGATAGCTCGCACTGGTTGGGCATTCAAAGAGCAGCTGGTTTTTAAAATCTACTACAAGTAGCCCAAAGAATTACCTGGTTTACATGAAACGGGAGTCTGCCTCAAAAAAAAAAAAAAAAAAAGGAAAGAAAAAAAGTCAAGCTAGGAGCCTGGGACATTTTAAACAGGCAATCACAAACAACCACATGACATGTCATTCGGAAATACCAACACTACTGCGACGATGATTTGCGACATTGCATTTCACGTAATACGATTGCCCAAAGCTGACCTCACCCACCGACCTCCTCTCAGCCGGCTTACGGTGCGCAACTAATAACTAATAGAACAACATTAATAGCAATCAACCTACAAGGAATGAAAGGAAGTGAATAAACAGCAGCAGCGGCAGCCCCGCTCTGCCACGCTCACCTACGGCCGGCCGTGGGAATCCGTCTGTTCACCATTTCTGCAGCAAACAGGTACTTGAGCAGCTTGCTGACCTGCCCTCACCATAGAAACGCAAGCAGAAAATGCAGAATTTGCTTTATGGAGACGCTGGCCTTTCCTATAGGCTTTTCTACACCCCGAATTATCCACCCCG
>NW_009630757.1:55498-79196 GCF_000690535.1 Cariama cristata | reverse complement strand
CCCTTTATAAATTTCGCATGGGTGAAAAAAGACCATTTGGTGACACATTTAATTATGAACGTCTGTGGCATGCTTCCTGAATTCATGTTTCTTGATGAAATCAATGCCCAGTAACAATACTATGAGGATAAAAATATCTTTGCATCAGCAGTAACGCCATGTGCACAGGGCCCCGAGACACCCACCACCACAGAATTTCAAGGAGACAGCCGGAGAATACAACAGCAAGAATCCGGTGCTGCTACAGCCAGCATGAAATCTTCGACCGCAACAACTCAAGACCAGAGAGAACCGCTCACCCGACACAAGCCCTGTCACACGAAGCGCCTAAGACAGCTTTCAAACAGAAGTAGGCGAAAGATCCAGAAATGAAAAGGACTGTTTTACTGACTGACAAGACACGCAGAGCAACAGCCCTTACTTTGAGACGTGAATCCTGGAGGTGCAACTCCCACCGCAGCTTTCTGCAGCGGGCGTCGAAGGGGTCTGTCCGCACCCTGCAGCTGGGATCCTCATCCCGTCCGTTTGGATGCAGTGGGGCTGCCACGCCACGCTTCCCGACGGCCAGGCTGCCTTCTCTGGAGGGAGAGCAATGATGCTTCACGGAAATGTGGTCCCGATCCCGCAGGCTTCCCCGACGTGTACCTGTTGGCTTAGGCGAGGCTATACGGGGAAGGTAACTGGAAAAGCCGGTATTATGTTTATTTGATCTGAAGGTTTCTTCAGTAATTACGGAGAACGAAAATTTCATTGTTTGGGGACTTTTTTTTCCCCTCTAAGAAGGAAATTTAGAAAAGCGGTAAGAGTTTTATTTTGCAAGTGAAGGCTTAGTATGAGCTAACGCAAACGTCATAGGTCTAATATGCAGTGCTGAAGGGGGTTTTGGGTTATTTTTTTAAAAAAAATATGTGACTTCAAGGTGCATTAGTTGCTCTGACAAGCTATGCACTAAAAAATGAACCAGGTCAAATCCTCATAAACTCTGGATCTATTCTCAACAATAACCTGTTAGAAGGAGGAAACAATTTATTGTATTTCAAAAGCCTGCTGGGTTCCTGACACTGGTCTTGCTCGAGCTTTCCTACAGAAAGCTGGGGTGCAAGAAGGGCCCCGGGAGCCCAGCTTTACTGCCCTACCCACTTCGTTGGAGAACCCCACCTCCTCGTGCCTAGCTTTTTGCAGAAGCTGCATTTGATGCACAGCCACGGTTTGGGAAAATTATTGTTAAAATACCACTAATTAAAAAAAAAAAGTCTGTGGGTTTTTCAGAGTTATGAGGCATCTCAGGAAGATGTGGGACACTGTCCATCCTACTGAAAATCAGCGGGATGTTTTGCTACTGATGTCCATCAAGTTTTTTGCCACTCGACAAAAGAGAGGAAAGGTAAGACGACTGAAAAGGAAGGTGAGAAATTTGTAAGCGGAGCTTGACATTCCCAACTTCCAGTAAGATAAACAAAACCATCCAGTGAAGAGATTCATCTCTATCAAATATAAAGCATTTTTAGTTTGACAGTAGATTTGACAAGAGAGACAAAACCCAACCAGTTCTTATTTTTAAACAGCTTTTATGCTGTTTATGCCCCTTCTACCTTGATGGCAATGGATTTCCAACGGCTGAGATTTATGGGATGGCGGTTTGACGCTGAAGTCAGCCGCACATTCCAGACATGCCACCATGTCCCTCCACAAGCACTGCCAAGTGTGACGGGCCAGTGCTGCCAAGGGGCTCCCGTCTAGGTCTGAGGTGACACGTGGCATCGAAAAAATTACATCAGCCATTATCTATTTATTTGAAGATGGCTAAACTAACTGTATTTGTAGTTTTATTAATCAAAACTAGTAAGTGCTTGGAGTATTTTCTAAATTGTCTAAAAGCCCAGAAATTTTTATTTAAGAATACATTTTTATCTCATTATTAAAGATGTTTTTAAATCCTTGCTGGCAACCCTTGGCTGTCAATTACAGAATCACTTTGCCAAGGTGGAACAGCTCACATCTAATATTTGTCTAGGTTTTTTCAAACTAGTTGCAGATAAGAAGAGTCTGTGAATATGAAACAACTGCTTTTATATTGACACTTACGTACTACGATGTTTTCACGGTTTTCACACATGAAACACGTATCATGAGCACAACTCTCACAAATCAGTTATTTCAAAAATGCATCTGCATATATGCTATCTGTTTGAAAACGCTACAACAAGGACCCAGCCCTACAGATAATCTGGAGATTACTGTTCTTCTAACCACCCAATGACCAAGGTATGTCAGGTGCACTTTGCCATCAGGTAGATACAGAAATCTGTAAAATCTATATATACTTTCCCGTCATTTGTTTATAAGAAACCAAGTTCACAGGGCATGCTCTGTCAGCAGTGCAGCTGTCAGAGCTCATGGCAGCAAACATCACGTATTCCAGGCAATTTGTGTATAAAAGCCATACGAGACTGAATGAATCCTGTTGCTATGTATGTATGGACGCAATCGAGTAAAAGTCTGCTTCACTTTCATAAGGACTTTTTATGAGCACCCTCTATTTCTGCTCTTCCCAGAGCCTGGCCCAAGCGAAGTTGCCAGTGACCTAAGGACAGATGCCCTTTTCGCTGTGCCTTCCTCCAGCACTGAGCCCAACAGAGTCCATCCAAGTGACCGGCTCAGGCTTGCCAGCTCTGACACCATAAAACCCAACCCTTGTCCTCCAAAGCAGGCAGTACTTGCACTCGGCCATCCCAAGGAGGCAACCCCTCGAGAACCACTGGTCACCACCTGACTGCCTTAAATCCACAGTGGGGCTGCTGCAGGTCTCAGCAGACACTGCTATTGTACCAAGAATCACTATACTGCAGCTGTGACCCATCTAGGTACCCGGGACTGTCTCTAGAGCCAAGGGTAAGTTAAAAATGCTGACTTGCAGGAAACCAACCAACAGCAAATGCTCAGGCCAAGCAGCACAGCAATGGAGCCTCCCACCACAGTGACCCTCAAAACTCCCTCCGGCAAGAGCACACAGTGCCGACGACAATGTGTTGGAGTCAGTGAATCAAATGGGTTTTAAATACAGCTGTTCTGATGCTTAAACCATAGGCTCTTTTGTTTTTCCCTCATGCAAGTCGGCACAATTACACTGTGAACCTGTGCCGATATCTGCCAACAGCCTGGCTCCTAGGTCTGCAATCGTGCATCTTGTATGTCCTACATCTTTGGAGATCTAGCATTTGCATACAGCATCCTTGAGCAACCTTTCATCCCTAAGATATTCCTTTGCTGGTGCAGATTTCTGCATGAGAATTAAGTAGTTACCTTCATTTTAGAAGATCCCAGAGATGAATGAACTGTATCCTAAATATGCTACGCTACAGTTACTAGTAAAGATGTTTTGAAAAAAATTATGTACTGAGATTGCAGAGTCACATAGCGAATGCTTCCCTCCATTACTTTCCAGGGTAGAACTATGCCTTGTGCCAGCCAAGCACAATATATTTTCTTGAAACACAGCAGGAAGAATTTTCTTAAGCACTGATTAAAATGATGATGAACACTTGGTATTATTTATGACGTACATGCAGGGAAGCACTCGTTTGCAACACTTACGCCACGTGCCAAATACATCTGTCACCTAGAAGCGAATGGGATGGTTTAGGACTGCATCACACTCAAGTAGCTCACGTATTACTTCTGACTGAAAAATTATCACTACAGTCACTAAAGGAAAACAGAGCATCCATTCCAAGCCACAGACTAGAACCGCAGTTTCTCCTCTTTTTTTTTTTTTTTTTCCCAGACTGGTTGGCAAACCTCGCTTTTGAAATTGGAACCTCTTGAAGACAACGAAGTAGTCCATCTGCTGTGATGGTATTTTCCCTGCCACCTTACTTCAATTAGAAAACACTGCTCTCCAAAACAAAAGGAAACCCAGCTTTGTTGCTGTAACCTGTCAATCTCTGCACACAATTTACATAGCTGCTCTAACTGAAGACACATTACACCCCTCACTCTCAAACTATCGCCTACTGAAACCTGCAAGTTCATCAAGGTCCGACTTTACCATCGAGTCCCCAGCTGGGTTTGTTTCATTTTGTTTTACAAAAATGTATCTGAGCCACTGTGGGCAAGAAGAGATCCCAGTTGCACGGACAAGGTTGTGGCACTTTGCTATGCTGAAGCTCGTGGCGAAAGAGCCTCCCTCTGCCGAAGTCCTGCTTCATGACAAAGGCCGCAACTGGGAGTCCCAGAGAGGTTCACCCACGGGCAAGAATGAGTCTTTGACCAAGTCAGTGAGATGGAACATCTCAGAATGTAACAGGGAATCGTCTGTCTCAGAAACACATGCAATGAATTTGCTTCAAATGACATCACCCTGACCTATGCTAACGGCAATCGCGTGCTGCAAGCTTTCTGAATCGAAGTCACTGGTTTTGCAAGACTGAAAATACACTAGCTCAAGACCCCGGGTTTACCGCAATGTGCGTAGCTCAGAGCTAGCACTGCACAAAGACACTGTGACATTACAAAAGTCACTATTACTGGACACCGACACCAACATTACTGACAGATTGGGACTATCTGACTTCCAAATTCTCCTTAACTCCTGAACGATGGTAATATGTTTTAATGATCCATAGTGATAAGAGAGCAGCATTGAAAGGCCCCCAATTAGAACAGAAATCCCATTATGGTAAACTTTCTGAGGTTGGTATCTGAGACACTAGACCTTCAACCTTTCGGCAACACTGCTGAGTATTAAGACCTCCAGCAGCAATATCATTTTAAAGACTCTCACTACTCATGAAAACATCTAGGAATCAAGATTTTTTCATACTAGGAAGGCCTGAAATGCGATCATCACTCTAGGTGATGAACCGGTATTAAGGGAACCCACCCAGCCCTTGGAAGGAAGGGAATTGACGCTCAGACTGATCTGACTGGAGTCTGATGGTCTGCCATGACTGGGAAGCCTTTGGTGGGCCATATATCTAACTTCAAATACTTCTTTTGGATGGGAAGGACATCTCCCAAGAGCTCAATTTTTTTCTGTCCTACTTTTTTTTCTTAAACTGGATGTTGTTTGATGGCAACACCGGCCTTCTCTTCATGTGCAAACCGTAATAAATGCACCTGACACTCTCGATGTTACTTCTCCATATCCAAACACTAAGGTTACAAAAGTAATAAACAAAATGCTACAGAGTGGATTAAAGTATTAGGTGTTTGCATTCAGAAGATTACACTTCGGTGCTCAGCCTGACATTCTGACTCAACTGGTTTGATTTTTGGGCCTATTTCAACTAGTTCCTCTTGTTTCATGGGCTGATGGATAGGCTGAAATGCTGCTCTATAGGGAATAAACTTTTCGTATCGCTTTATATAGGCTGGATTTTCAACTGGAGTTGCAGCTGGGGTTGAGACAGCTACATCTTGCGCCAGCTTAGTTCTGCTGAACGTCTAAAATTATCTTCTCCTATCAGAAAGTAACCAATGAAGCCTAGCTGAAGTCTACACTACATTTTAAATACAACTATATTAGAGCTCAATTTCTTACCACTGCTGTGCCAAGAACAGTCCACAAAAAGAAGATGACACTGAAGAGATGGTAGGCGTTATAATCTTACAGGTTTTATTTCTGAAAACAAAACAAACCAGAACTTTGCAGCAGATATAGGAACGCATCTCATATTTTGTTACAAAGTGCTAGTGTCCTACTGAAGAACTGACAGCTTCACAAGCTGGTATATACCATAGTTATGGTATGCTCAAGTATACTTTGTGTCTCACTTAATGTTTTCACATTGTAAGAAAAAAAAGTCTGTTTGAAAGCAGGGTTAGCTGCTTTCAGCTAACTTTTCAGCTAACTTCGGGATGAACAACAAAAAGGACCCAACAAATGGTATCAAGGGGAGACCATTGGAGCACCTGGCAGAAGTGCGGTGCTTGAGGAGGATGGTGCCTTTCTGTCCCATGTTTTTCCAAAAGTATTAGCGGAAATTTATCTTACCTGACAGTTAAGAAAGTGTCAGTGTAATGCCATGCAGCTGCAAGAAGCAACGTGAGCGAGAGCTGGGTAACAAACCAGACCTAGATGCACTGAGAGTCAGCTGAATTCAGGCCTTTTGTTGGAAGACAAAATGAGACTGTATGGGAAAAGACGGGAGTTTGAAGAATGAAAATGACTCTTTTAAGGTAACTTGATCATAAAAAAAACCCAAAACAAAACAGAATAGTGACTTCAATGTCCCTGACTGGGCATACTATACTGAGAGAATATATATTTCTTAAGATTTCTTCCAGCTTTTTTCATTCACTGAATCAGAGCTTTTCTCCCCCTTCCCCAAGTATGACCTTTACATGGCCTTTAATATTGAAGCTCTTCCATTCCTGGTGTTTCTTTGCAGACATACTGATGCATACCCAGTAGAGGCAGTGCAAGATTGCGTACATTTCTTCTTTCCTGAGTAAATGGCACACAGTTTAAAAAAACCCCAAAAACCTAAAGGCTTCCCTTCTGCTACTTTTGACTCAGAGACAGGAGTTCTGCTCCCACGTGAACAACCAGTGTCTACTGGCTCCATGAAGTCTGTACTTGAGTCTTCTGTGATCAGAAAAGCACATTGTAATCGAGGAGGCTTCAGGCATCCAAGGACAGGAAAAGACAAGATCCCCAACAGCCTAATTCTCAAGCCTCAAGAGCATAAAACATATGGGCAGAACATAGTCCTGGTTTAAGTAAGTTTCCAAAGTAGTGGGGACCTTTAAGTTCAAACATTGATGACACTTGCTACTTATTTCTAAAAGAGAATCCATTTCTGAGTAAGTTGTCTTAGTGTCCAAAGACCGAAAACACAGCAAGGGCTTCTTCATGTTGAGATGACGCCTCTTATACTTGCGTGGACCATAGACAAGCTTCCCAGTTGTGCAAAGACGACAAAATCCAGAAACACAGAGTGGATACCTGGAAAGCTCAGGAGAAAAGGCAAACTTTTCTCCCACAGCCTAACTGCACTGAGTACTGGTGCTCTCCGTCCCACGAACTCCAGCTTTATGCCAATATATACGCACTGAATGCTGGGGCACTTGCATGGGTCTATAGATCTTTCCAACAATGTCAACAGTGCTGAACCAGGCTCAGAAGTTTTTAAAAACAAAATGGAAGCTCCCATTATAGACACATGTAAGCAAGAACAAATGGGCAGAATTTCTTTGCAAAATACTCAACACCTTTACAATCATTCTGTAGAAGTTGCACGGATAACGTGACAGGAAACTACAGCTTACAGTTCTGGGGATCCAACTCCAGGTTTTGGCATCATCCATTTTCAGGTGGAAAACGAGCTTGTTTCTTTTTAAGTATAAAAAAGCCAACAAATTCATAGTGTAGCTAGAAAGAAATTCTGCAAATACTGCTAACTCAGCCGTACGTTAAAGTAAACAATCATTTGATAGTCAAGCAGGTGAAGTATCAAAGAAGCTCTGTTTGAATAGTATTTATTTGCAATCGTTAGTTTTAAATGGGAAACTGTTTACAGGCACACACTAGATAACCAAAATAGAATGAACAAAGAAATCTATTTGAAGGTCCTTATCAAATATTTCAAATATTTTATTAAATATTTTATTCAGTTTCATTATCACAGTTTAATGTACTTTAGCATGTTACACACATGACTTAACGTGTGCTCTTAAAAATATCAAATTAGAGGTTTTTGAAGAAAGTATGACATTCTATAAATGTGCCTATTGACTTTTAACTACACACATCTAAGAAGGCAGTAGCTCTGTTATACCATTGATGGAGATGAACTATTGTAAGGCATGTTTCCACCAAGCTTTGGAGAGAATAAAGCCAAATACTGGTTCAAAATTCAGTGGAATTATCTGTGAGAATAAAAGTTGAAGGACTGGGCTCTAGGAAGAAAGATCAGAGCAAATCAGTTGTGTTAAAACTGTCAACAGATACTAGTTATTAAAAGTAAGCACTGCTGAGAAAGAAGGTTTTCACAGCATCCAGCTCAGCAAGATCTGCGGTTTTTTTCAGGTGTGATTTTCAAAAATCACACCTTATGGTGTAATGTTAAAGAGATCGAAATCTAGTAAGAAAGCTGGAAAACTGTTGTCTGAGAAACATCGTATTGTTTTATGACCTAACACGGGAACACTTTTGTACAGACAACATGTTGCAAGTCACTGCACTCCCAATGTGTGTGTGTGCATGTATGCATATGTATACATATACACAGACGCATGCACATGTATGTCTCTTGCTTTTGTCACCTTCAAAGCCCCAACCACTGATTAAAGTGTAGCAGTGTGTGTGGGAAAATAAGGTTTCAGTTGTAGGGGTGAAAAGAGCAGATTAGATGGTTACACTCAGAAGCTTGGTCAGTTAGCTGGTACAGGTGTGTTTTTGCCAGTAGCATACAGTGTGGGTCTGCTGGTATATGGTAACAGCCAAGACCCAGAAACTAGAATATAACTCTTTGGAAGAACTCAACAAATGTTAAGCTATTTGCAGTCAGTTTTAAAATTTCATGTCAGTGAAGACCCTAGGTCACAATGATGTGCCTCCCCCAGGAACACCACGCAAGCCCATGCTTAACTCCAAGAGCACAGTCGTTCGTAACTGGGGCTCCTGCACTGTCACAGTGCAAACAACAACGCTGCCCCTTAAGTAAGGATGGTTTTCAGCATAAGCTTAGGTGTGTCGCTGAGTGCAGGTCTCACGTCAAGTCTTCCTAAATTTCTGCCTTAGAAAAATTAGTGGGGGAACATAAAATATACATCCGTCTCATAAGTTTCTTCAAAGTTGTCAATTCAGTAGAAAATACTGAGTATATAAATGACTATAATAGTACTTAAGTGAGAGCACAAACCTCGCTGTGCCTTTTTAATGGGAAATTCAGGGGAGGAGGCAAGTAACTCTTTCACAGCCTAAATGCACTCGTTCACGGCGCTCAGTGTCCTGAAGTGCCTCAGCATCCTGGCAGCTGTAGCTGACAGTTCCACCATATGTACAAGGTAAGGAGAATGCCACAAGTATCACAAAACATGGCAAAGATACCTAGGAGCTCTACAATCTATCAAACAAGCACGGCAAACAAACAGCATCTAATGGATAACGTATGGTATACAACACACAAGTTGCACAGTTATGTTTCCTTGTGAAATCAGGATTACAAACGTAAACTCCAGAGTAAGTTTCAAGAGCAGCACTTGGCTTACTGCGTCACCTCTGGCAGTATCTGACGTCCACCACCCCATGAGCGCTGCATTTTCTACTGTTACAAAACCCGATCTCACTGAACCAACTTGAGCTAGCGAGCCCACATCCTGCAACGCATATCACTATGGCAGAGATTAAACAAAAATGCTCCAGCAACATGGTTTGGCTACCACTGTATAGTCAGCCTTTACGTTGTCTGCGCTATGTAAGTGTTGCTCTTGGAAAGTAAAGCACACAGCGATACACAAATGGTATCAATGGCTGAAAAAGATTACATGATCAAGCCTGAAAACAAATGGAAGTTAACAAAAGTAGTCTTTTAGGAGAGGTAGCCATATTAGACTCAGCATTAAAAAAAAGGGAGTGCACTCAAAGGGTCAACATACATTATAGTCTCTTGTAGACCCATCATGTTTTTGTTTTTCCTACACTTTTTTTTTTCCAGAATGTACACACCCAGGCGCACACGCACACACACATACACACACACACATATATATACATCTCTCTTTTTTCCCAATTCCCCTTTGTTGCCATAACTTTGCCATACTGAGAACAAAGGCCAGCTTTCCTTTCATCCTCTCTTAGCTGTCCCACGTCTACAACTGTTGCCTTCAGTCTGTTCAGTATCTGTACAGTAGCTAAACAGGCAGTGGAAATTCAAACTGCTTCAATTTAATATCCTGTTCCAAAAGACAGCATCCAAACTAGAAGGCATTCCTTCGATCTGATGTGAGTTACAACTCTCTTGGGTTTCTACTTGGTACAAACTCCAGAGTGCTCTTCAGCCTTGTGCTACAAAGGCAGCTTTCACCCAAATAATAAAGACCAAAGCTGGAATTTAAACACCACAAGTTCACGCGCTTCTACCAATCCCTTGTTCCTCTGCCCCTTTCCAACAACGCTTATCACTTTAATTTCAAAAGTCATGCACCAATGCTATAAAATAGAAACCCAAACTACCAAGAAGTCTCTTGCTCATGACTTTGGGATACTGTATTAGTATAAAAGAGCATTCAGTCATCTTAAATAAATATATTCTATTTCTGAAATCACAGCACATTCAAGGGGTAGTTACTGCAATAAGCAGACCATTAAGTAATCTCCATAGATGTTTTTAGAATCATAGAATCACTTTGTTTGGAGAAGACCTTTTAAGATCATTGAGTTTTGACTGATTTGGTCTAATATCTGGAAAATAACCTACTGTGGGGATAAGAATCTGCATCTCAAATGTTCAGCAGAACGTTTTTCCCATATTTGTATACAGTACTAGAACAATTAAGAAGACATTACAGTAATTTTCTCCCAGCTGCTTAGATCTGTAGCTTTGGCTACGACAATGTATTTTGTATACCTCAAAACTACACATGAAATATCAAAGATCGCTAAATAAATAAAAGCCAAGGAAAACTGGGACAGTACTGCATTTTACACTTGAGACAAGATTCCCCCCTCCCATGGATAAGTCACAGAGGACGACTACGGTAAATGCTTTTCTTTTTTTTTTTTTTTAAAGAAAGATTTATACACAGGTTCAGATCCAGAAAATAATGTGAAATGCATAAATATCGATAGCTATAGCTAAGTTAAAATGGGTTCAGTAAAGTATGATACAACATATTCAGAATAAACAAAGCAGAAAAGCATCATATTTTGGTTTGCTTGAGATATACATAAGGTGCAACAATTTCTTCTCTAGAGGCATTTGTGGACAATGTGTTAACGGGTAACAGTGTTTGCTGGTATACTGAAGTACACACAATAGCAATAAGATTTTTCCAAAATGAAAGCAGCTGAAATTAATAAAAATTAAAACAAAACAAACAAGGAAAAAACCCAACCCCAATACAGTAAGATATTGGTCTGAAATTTTTGTTGTGCTAACAGACTTTGTTACCTGAAAATACTGATACCCCTTCTAGTAGATTCAGGGAAAATTCTAGCTACGGAAATCAAGACATCACTCAGAGAACCAACAAAGGCAAACGCCTAGTGAACTATAAAGCTTTGCAGGATTTCTGCTACTCTCAGTGCCTAATCGCTTAAAAATTAAGCATATCTACAAAAAGTTTTATAAGTATCTGAAAACAGTCATATCCAGTAAACTGACCCAACCCTACCCCCTCTCTAAGGGAAAGTCAAGGAAAAGCAGATCAAGTAAGATATTAATTCATATAGAAAAAAGTAATTTTCTGTTTCTTTTAAAAAAGGTACCATTAATATACAGAAATATCTTCAGGAACAATATTGAAATTTAAATCGAGGAAGGATGGGGTGCTTTGACAAAAATATATCTACTCTAAAGGTTTCTAGAGAAATAAGTTAGTACCATTGTCAACGTGAACGGCCTGCACTGTAACATATTTGGATTTCAGCTAATTATAAAGTGGTCCAAAACTCCAATAGCCACCTTGCTGTGACCCAACAGTTTTAAGTCTTTTAAGTTTTTCCTGTCTTGTTAAAATAACTTATAAAACTTTAATAAAATCTTATTAAAAATATCACCATAGGCTACAATGGCATTCTAGGGGCTCTTATTCATATATTCACCTGAATTTTTAAAAAGCCTTTTCACTGACTCATTGGCTTGTAAATTTTGTTGTTCTTTTGTTGTTGTTCCCTTCTTCCAACACATGCATCCTCGATGGTGCTATTTCAGTGACACTTCCCCAGCTACCTGCCTTTTGTCAGACCTTTAATCCTTTGTTACAACTCATGTGGTATGTTGTATATATATTGTTTCCTGACACTGAACCAAAGACTTTCACTTAGGTATAATGAAAGGCTAAACCTAGCAAGCATTAATAGAGTTACTGTCCATATGGCTATTACATCAAATTAGTTACAAAATAACCCCCAAACACATTATCAATTCAGTCAAGTATAAATAAGAATGCCTGATAGAATGATGTAAACTCGCATCATTTAAAGACTCAATTCAAAGAACTTCAAACTCAATCTAATACTATCAAAAGTTCAGCCGGTATGACGAAGACTAATAGAAAATTATTGCTGGAGTCCAATTTGGTAAATTGTTGTGCTACAATGCAAAAAGTAGGGAAACATCTTGTGCTATAGAAGAAGTACCCTGTTGAATTTGTAGCTTTAGATCAATTACTAGTGATCGTTTTGCATCTATTGGTAGGAATCAATGCTTGGTTATACAATAGTGGAAGTCAAGATAGCGAAGACAACAGGCCAAGTGATACACTTGGCGTGCTTTTGGGATGTATTTATGAGAGCAAAACACAAAAATTCAACACAAGCAAAGACAGAAACTGGCAGATGGGTCGGTTTGGTAGTCTGAATTCAGTCAAATGTTACTCTTCGGTTGTAGTTTATCTGTATACAACTTGCCACTTTACCAACACAAACTGTAATTGGCCCTTTACGCAAACTCTGAAGCTGATTTGGACTGTGCATAGTAACTATAACAATGCCAGTGTCTGTAAAATGTAAAAGGTATGTGTATTGGTGTACATGTATATCGAAAAGTCACGGTTTTAGGTTTTTCAGAACGGTGAAATAATACTAAGGTCACTTTTGAAAAACATATTTGCAGTATTTTTTTGTTTATAGGAAAGATTCAACAAGTCGCTCAGATATCTATGCAAAAATAAAGGAACCTTCCAAGGCATGAAAGACAAGTCAATTCTCTGCAGTATTTTTTTTTCCATACACCACTCCTTTTTCTAATGCACATCATCCTGGTTATTCAAAGCTAAATTAAAAAGAAACAAACCAAAACATAGCCTGTCAGAATTTTTCCCAGTAAACTCTACCACTCTGGTGGCAAATATAAAAGTGCAGAACATCTGGACCACATGGCTGCCCAAACACCGCTAACAATGGTACATCTGTCCAGGCTGCCTTGAGTTCTCTGGAACAGGTTTTAAATTCATTCTACAATATAAACGTAGGCATAACCTATCAATATAAACCATCTTAGAACGTAAATCTTCATGTACAAAAATGACTAAGAATATCTAATAATAACTAGTGCAGTGCGTCAGTGTTTTTGTTGTTGTTGTTTTTTTTTGTTGTTTTTTTTGTTGGTTTTTTTTTTCCATTTTCATTTAGAATAACTAGGTATTATACGAAACTAGTTGCCGTACTCTCTGGTTGGTAAAAGAGATGCTGTGTGAGCTAACAGTAAAGGCAGCCTTTTTCACACCAACCACCTATTTACTGTTTAAAAGCCTTCAATAGAAAGCAAGCTCTGGGATCATTCCATTTCTGTTCAGTAATAGACAATTGTTATCACTCTCCAACATACTGGGTTCCAATTTAAGGACCTGGCCCAGGTTGCTAACGTCTGGCTTCCAGTGAAATCTGGGCCACTCAGAGCAGTAAGCACTTGCTTCAAGTCTATAGTTTCCATCATATGGACTGACTAGCTTCCCTTGGTAAAGACAAGGCTAGGATATTAGGTAAAGCACAATGTTTTACAATAAAGTGGAGCTTCACTGGTCAGCGCAGGAAATAAGCACTGGAGCCTGAGACATTTCATTTGGCTGTCCATCATGTGGGAGAGGTGTGGCCCTCTGACTTCTGCAAAAGAAGAAAAGAAAAGCCACCCATCATTATTTGGAGCACGGGAGGTGCTTTTATCAGACTGGAAAGGATGGAAAGCGGCATGTGATACAGTTTAACATCTGACATTACAGCACCATAACTCCCTGCGGCTACAGATGCCCACATACCACTGTTACACACTCTTTTTAGAGGCGTTCCTGCAACAGTAACACAATATCCTGAGGACAACCTGCAAGACAATGCAAAGTCAGGCAAAACCAAGTGATGGTATTTGACTACACAAAACAAAATGCACGGCTGAAGAGTAAGTTAGGAGCGCACAAGTGCTGTTACTGATTTTGTAAGGGAGTGGCTTCAGCCCTCAGAAGCAGAGAGTACAGCTCATGGTGTGGCAAAAGAAGGTAAACGCACAGAGGCATCTCTCATGTTAATGTGGGTCAACAGCCAGCTTTTAAGCAATATGGAAACATACTCATCAGCAGAGTTGCACATTGGGATTACTCCAAGTTTCATGACTTAACACTTCATCAGCCCAGCACAACATTTCTTTCATTACTACAGCAGTGTTAATTTACAAATGATCCCCTGGCACAGGGTATCATAAAAATAAACTGCGTCAGAATTATGTGCTGGAAATCAACATCAATCACTGTAGCAGATGGACTTAGTAGAGCTCCTTTGCAGCTTGCCTTTTAAAACACATACACAAAGCACGTCATCGCCTGTTATCTAATCTCACAAGTCAGGTTCTATTTTTGTTACAGTATGTGTCATTTGCAGCAATGAAAAATCTGTGGCCCACTTCTTATTTACACAAGGGCCACTTTACCTCATGCTGGCACAGCTAAGCCCCCAGCAGAAAGAGAGGTACCAATGTGCTTTGCACAACTGGAGCGCAATGAAGTGGCCTTGGCACAAAATGCAGGTCAGGCTCACAGCGCTTCACCGGGGCATGCACAAGGTAAATAAAGCTAAACGGAAGCCTTCAAACAAAAACCACGCTGCCACTTCCAGACAAGCTCTAATTACAGTCAAAAAGGAGTTTGGCTTCCACGGCCCAAGGCTCTGTGAAATTATTTAATAATTAAATTCGGACACTGAGGAAATACATGAAGAAAATCTCTAGCGCTGTTCTCATTTCTGGCTATTTGCAAATAAAGAAGTGAGTTGCAAAAGATAACAAACAGTTGACAGAGTAGAAAACAGAGAAGCATCTAGCCCACCAGATTTAGGTTTCTGTTTCAACTTCCATTTGTCAAGTCTGAGAGAGACATGGCTGAGTTTCTACTGGGTTCCTGGTTTTCATTTCCCCTGGGTGATTACAAGCTGGAATTTGCAACAGCCGCTGGACATTTGCCAGTTTGGTGTTTTCAGGCCTCATGGAAGGTGCTGCATTGCTCTAGCTGCACGATGAGATGACAAAAGGTGGGAGTAAGAAAGAAAGACCCAAAGAGAAGGCTATGTAAAACATTAGCTCACTTCAACAGGGACAAGAACTTTTAGAGGAACAAAGAGGGAAAAACCACAGCAAAGTGAATCCTGTTGCTCTTGCGCAATTCTGGTCAGTGCCAATAGAGATCAATGAACCCACAAGGGCGTGAGTGAGAGCAGAGCTTAGCATGGCGCTTCCCCAAGTCTCACTTCACGGCTTCTGACCACAGAAGACGACAGAAATGAGTTCAGACTTTTGCTGCCCTGATAGCAGATGCTTGTTTTGCAATGCTGGGAAGAAAGACCAGGCTGACTGCAGTGTGAAAACACTTCTCACCCAAAATAATGTTGCTTAAGCAAGACAACAGCTTCTGCAGAAAAAAGCTAGCAGGCTGGGTTCAGCTGACTTTGCTTCTTGTAGGGCCCCTGAGCTTCCAAAAAATTTTCCAATGTTTGATATGCAGCCTGAACAGACAGGACTGGGTCAGTCAATGGGAGCCATGAGATCAACAGTAAACTGAGGTTGTGAAGGGTTTCATCAACCGCTGCCTTGTGGAGTTTCTTAGGCAGCCAGTAATCTGTCAAATGTCATCTGCAGAGGCTGTGATGGTTTCAAACTGGCCCGGCACTTCCTTGCTGACCTTCCACTGCAGGAAAAGGATGGGGTTTCATCTCCAATAAGCTGCAGCATCAAAGAACAACACTGGATAATTAAGAGCCAAGGATTTGCTGTCATTGGTTGCCTCCCATCACAGGTCTAGCATGCATGGTCTGACCATGCTGAACTGACCCAACAGCCCTAAATAATCTGCACATTCTCCACCTGATCTGTGTGGACAGTCTACTCACTAACTGAGAGGATCAACCCAAACTCTCCATCACCCAGAGTTTTTCTGCCCCACGTCATTCTGTAGATGCTTTGCCTCCTACACAGTAAAGCACAAGAGTAAAAATAACACATCAGCTTCCTCCAGCCACGTTCAGCATAAAAACTTCAGCTGAAGTTACGAGAAATTCTCTCCAGTCTCAGGTCACTGAAAAATCCAAATCAGCATGCAATAGCTATTTAAATCTGCTATTATCTGACAAATGGCACTTGATAATTAGAAACCCTCAAATCATTAGCATCTCAAGGAGCATATGAACCTGCTTATATACAAAAATTGGTAGGTAAGCATACCAGGGAAGATCATTTTACTGACTACTGAAATAGATTACATTGTCATTTAGGCGAACACTTAATGCTACTAAGCAAGTGGTGTAAAACAGACATTCACAGAAAATCTGTGGAAAAGGAAATGCAGGCCAAATTAAACACTTTGCAATTCACACGCTTTCTGAACAAGCTCGCAGCCACACACTATTCACTTAGACAACACGAGGAAAAGAAGACCATACCTGTGTACATTTTCCATGGCTGCTACTTCTGCCAGAGCAGCTAAGCTAAAAAATGCAGACACTGCTGGCATATCTGATGTAATACTATGATTTTCTTCTGTCTCTGTGGTTCTGGAGCATTCACTGTTGCAATCTGTTTCTGCACTTGATGTTTTTTGAAGAGTACTTTGTGGCAGCTCTTTTGGCTTCTCCTCTGCAAGAAAAGAAAGTGAAGCTTGCCAATCTAGCCCTTAAAATCACAGCAGTCCATATACACTGACTGGTCTGGTGTTAACAGTATCTTTACCTTTAGGACTTTGATTTTGCAAATGTAATCCGATCCATGCTGCAACCTCTTCTGACCCAAGAAGCACGGCACTAAGGTTTATGAAGCAATTTACTGATTTTGCATTCAACTGAGTTTGATCTTTTAGGTCAGACAAGACAGCTTTTGTGTACATTTCAGATACAGAAGTCCAGAAAGATTATCTCAGCAGCAGAGGACTCCTGCAAGGACTGTGGCGTTGACTGTCGTGTTATGGAATTCATTTTTACATCCTATAACTAGGTGCAATATAATTTCTTTCTTGGACTGGAAACAAATTATGAAAGACAACTGTTTTGCACTTCTCTCTATGTTAGCTCTCAGTTCTTAGAGAGAAATATCCAGGGAGAGAAGACAGATTTGGGCATTCAAACAAAAGAAGTTGGCCATTATGGACTCACCAATTTCCCAGTTGATTGACATCTGTATTTTAAAGAATAACCTTACTAAGCAGGTACGACAACAAGCTAAGTGAAAAATACTTCCCTGATAGGTCGTTTGTACTCCCAAACCTTCTCCAACCATTCAGTTTTAACAAAATTTAAACTCCAATTTCCTTACCCTGTGTCCCTCCTGCTGGTGACACTCGACCATCTGCTGTTCGGACAAGATGTGTGATTTTAGTTTTCCTTGCTTTCCTTTTCTGGCTGCCAACTAAAGGCTCATGCATCATTGCTGGCTCTGGAGTGTTTAGGGCAGATATAGAAATTTTATTCTTCCAGGCAGACTCACTGGAATTTCTGTCTTCTGAGAGTATGGCTAAAAGAGGATAAAAATGCAGTTTTACATGTAGAATAATTCAGCTACTAGCTATGCTCATTTACCATTTTGCATCTATCTGCAGAAAGCTTTCCCTCACAGGTACTCAGAGCATAACCCACGGCAAGATATGATCCGAACGCTGCAGACATTTGCAGGGGAATAGTTGCATCAGCTCTTAAAGATATCCTGGAAGGTTCAAGTTTCTAATATTTGCAAAGAAAACTGTGAGACAGGCAGTAGCTCAGCAGGAGCAGGGTATCAAACAATCTGTATAAAACACTCTCCAACAGAAGATGCCAGCACGTAGCTAAGAGACAAAATGTATTTAAGGAACAATAATAGTCCTCATGTAAGCTTATCTTAGCTCAGAGATGGACTCACAAGCAGAATTCAGGAATTCCTGACTAACCCCCAGTCTTCTCTCTATAGTCACCCTACATCATCTCCTCTAAGCAGAGGGAAATACTGCCTTTTACAAAGTAACAAACCTTTAAAAACACCTAAAAGGCAGCAAATACAAAAGCAGAGCTGGATCACAGCTGAAGACAAGAATGCTCAAAAAAAAAAAAAAGTAAGCAAGCACGGGATAAAATACCGTGACGGAAATACTGCCTACATAAAGTCAGAGAGTGAGAAAGGAACAGTTTGAATCTTTCTCAATAGCACCAGTGTTGGCGTTTCAAAGTAGCCTTCTGCCCTGACACGATCACAAATTTTCACCTGGCTAAACATCGCTTTAATCTGGTTCATGAAGAAAGTGGTCAGGCAGCAATTACAAAATGTGTATAAGCTTCCAAAGTCTGAGATCAGTGTGTAGTTGTCAATCATTTGTAATTTCCATTGATTTAATAAGCCATATTGCTAATACCATAGGGTATCACTAGTTCATAAATTCAATCTGTGACATCTTTTCTTCTCCTACGATTAAAGTAGTATGAGGCCTACCTCATCTGCGATGACTGCAAGCTAGGGTTAGAAAGAGACTACAGGTAATAAAGGGAATGCCTAAGTAATTTCTTACAGATGTCTGTCTAACCTGTTTTGAAAGTGGGACCGCTCACGGCACCTGTACCAAGTTCTTGGGGGATTTTTTCCCATTGCACTGCCATCCTGAATGACTATGTATTTTCTCCTAATACCTGCATCTCATGTCCCCGGACGCACTTTCAATGTGTTATTTTCTTAACTACATGTCAGGTTATACCCCATCTTTTTGCAACAGCCCTTTACATATTTCAGAGCCATTACTGTGTCTACAGTTAGCTTTCTCTTCCTCACAATTTCTTTCAATTTTTCTTCCCATTTTAAAGATATGTTTAAGACCCATTTGTTCACTTTCTGGGCAGTAGGACCAGCAAAAATTACATGGACAAAAGTCAAGCTGGAGTGCAAACCACTGCTCTTTCTGAAGGGCTCAGCACTGAACAAGACCATCTCCTGCACCGAGACTCGTCCCATCACGCAGCAGCGCCCAGCCCTACAGACTGTGCACAACAGTCAAGCAGTCTGCATGGACTCTGCCCTCTTTCATTTTAGTGTGTATTTAGTTTATTTATTTTATAGATTTAATGAGCTTCCTGTACAAAGATATGGCTGATACAACCTCTATCTTTTACTACCTTCTTTAATTGTTAACGGTGCGAGGATGTGGACTGGGTGAAGAGGATAACTGTACCACATTTTATCTTGTTAGCTGTTATGCTGTAAAACTTTTTTTTTTTTTTGTAAAGAGAGCAAGAGAAATCACAAGAAAAGATCTGCCCCATAACAGTCCAATTAAGTAGAAGAGTCAAGGACTGTAAATGTGACTTACAAGTAACTCAGCTGGGCTAATAGTAAGATGTTCAGATAAGCCTACTGCACTGACTGAGACCAAAATCTTAATTGGAATGTATAATTAAATAGGCAGCTTTCTCTCTAGATTTCTTATTTGGGAATTCATATGCGTTGATTATGTATTAATGTAATGGTTTGGTTGGAGTCCAACACTATTTGTTAATTCTGATTTGGGGATTTGCTTTAATTAGACAGTACTTTGACAGTACTATTTAATTGTAGTTTGATTGAGTTTATAAAGGCTTTAATCTTAGTAATACAATTCACTTTTTTTTTTTACATTTAATAAAAATATTAAGACATGATTTCAAACAATAAACAACATATCATAGAAAGAAACCTGATTTGGTATGTTTTCAATTAGATATGTTATATATGACAAACCGTGTCAGGTCACTAGAAATTAACTTGATTGGGCAATACAGTAGACAGTTACCTTTTACATTTGTCTTCTTTCTCATACTGTATGCGGCAAAAAGCTCAAGAAATTAAAGATAAGAAAAAAAATCTTGAAAGGTAAAATAAAAAGAGGTGATAGTTATTAAAGACATAAGATGTTGGTGTGTTTGACTAAGAAAAAAGCAGAAGGTGGCTGACAAACTCAGGATGCAGCAAGTACATTCCCTGTCCGTGTTTTAAGGTTTTTCAGTCCTTGAAATGAGACTTGAGAGTCCTCCACTTCTTTTTCTCCTCTAGCTCTAAAGTGAGCTCTTTATCACTTCATTGTAACGTTGCTGTCATACAGTTTTGAAGAAGGAAGGATTGAAGGTGAAAAATGAAGGAGTATTTTTTTGTGTGTGTGGGGAGGTGGAAGGTAGGTATTGAAGGGAAGAGCAGCTTTTTTTCTTCTCCAGCAGTTTCAGTGGAAGTTGGGATAAGAAATCATTTAATTGACTTCTTTACAGACTATTATTCAAGCAGACATATAACCTAACTTGGAGGAAAGCACACAAAGGCTTCACTCACAAGACCCTCTGCACTGAACTCCAGAGGAGAAAGGAGTGCATGCTTCAACAACTGTACAGCTCAGCTAGGTGCTAACAGGGGTCCTCCTGCACCTCCTTCAAGACGAACAGCACCCTATTGCTTCCACTGACAAAGGTATATCCACACAGATGCTCCAAACCAGGACCTGGTTTTGCTGTATAGAAAGGACAGGGCTCAACAAGTTTAATTCCCTGTATTTTTGTTTAATAATTTCTTTAATCCTGTTTCCACACAGTCTTGTGTTCAAGAACTGTCTCATGTAGAGCTCAGCTAATTTTCAGGAGAATCCTGCCTAGAAATGCAATGAGGTTCTGCAGCTACTGCGCAGTCCTGCAAACAGGTATTTGCATGGTTAGCTTTCCACATGACAGTAGCACGTGCAGAACTACAGGGCTATTTTTGCAAGTAGAGTTGAGCACATGATATGAAGATGTGGGCCTTTTGGTGTGCTTATACCACAGTGACAAGAACGACTTTGAGAGAAAAACATCTAGAGCTCCATGCCAGATGGTTTCCTGAGCAAGATTTGTTAAAAGTTAGCATGGACAGTTTACCCTAGTCTGCAGGCATGCAGAGTACACGTAGTCTTATTTCCACCTCATCTTTGTGAATAAGAAAAATGAAGTCAATTGGATTGACTCAGCACATCACTAAAGAGGACAAGCTTTTCAGACTGAACCCCAACAAGACAGATTTATGAGAATTTCTTCAGCAATGCCTATCTTCATGAGAGAGCGCTGTAGAAGTTTAACCACAATGCTCTGTGGGTCTAAGCGCGCTGGTATCAAGGAGAAAAGGTGGGCTGTAATGCTCTAACAGTCTTTATGAAGTTAAAAAGGGGAAGTCTAGCAAGGCAGAGCAAAGCTTCAAGTCACCAGTGCCTGGGGAACCACTTCACCAAGGAAGTGATGCCAAGCACACTCTGACCTACACTTCGGTGCAAATTCCAGCTCTTTTGACAACGGGATGCTGCTGCAACACTGCTCGTAGGGTCAGGCGATATATGGAGCTGCAGCAAGGGCTGGGGACTAAGAAGCAGAGATTCACCAGCTGACCAAGCAGCAGATGGTCAAGCCAGGTGTATGGAACAGCTGCCTGGATGGGAAGCTCTGCTGCGTGAGCCTATGCTGACCCAGCCCTTTTCCAGCCCGGATGGATGCCAAAGGCACAGCAGCACAGAGCTGCCGGCTCCCTCTGGGCGACAGGCCCCACACAGCAGGTCTTTCTCAGCAGAAAATAAAAACAATCCCCCCAAAAAAGTAATTCTGCTAATTTTCTGCACTTTCTGTTCTTTCTCAAACATATCTGCTAAGGCTGAGCAGACTGATGTGCGTGTGAGAGGTGATGGAGGATCAGTAGCAGGCAGTTATCTCTACCAGCCACAGGAGATGGGGCTCCTTCACCCATCAACTAGTGCTGAGACTGGTCTACACATTCATCTCCTCTTCTCTCCTTCTGGCGCAAAGGCCAGCATTGCATCTGGTTGTTACACAAACCATGCAAGAGCCCTCAGGCACAGCTCACTAAATGTACCTGCAGGGACTCAATGGTTGTGACTTACCCCTTGTTAAAGTATTGCTTCCCATCAGAAAGCCTTGACAGTGTGGCAGAAAATCAATCTCTTGGTTGAGTGGTGTTCGGCCTCCTCAAACAGGGATGGGTCCAACTAAGCGTCTGTCAGCCTTCCCAAGGAAGTGACATACCTCTTAACATATTCAGCTGCATTACTGTGTGCTCTCTGCTAGCAGGGCAGGGGTTGTGGCATGTCCACTGGTATTTTACTGGGCTGTAAACTCATAATATGGTGATGTGCATTGGTGATGCTGTGTACGATGTGGTCACGTGGAGTCAAAATTCACTCAGACACTCAAACCAGAGGCAAACATAGACAACATGATTCAATCACATCAAAATTTGCCTTTACTTCACTTACTGTTCCTCATTCAAAACACAGATGCACACAGGCACACGCATTTTTCAAGATAAAATGTGAATCCAGTATGACCTCTGCTGACAGCAACCCTTCCAAGTGTCTTCTCTCCAGCTATAAGAAAATTCAAGCTCCTTCCTCCAGTAAAATTAACTCCATAAAAACCAAAACCACACATTATAGATTTGTGAGTCACCACAAGTATAGGCTAACCACAAAAAGCAGTTGAAATTTTCATTTAGTGTTTGATTCACTATACCCTTGTATATTTGAATTGAAATGAAGATGCTTGGATTCCCAGCTTGAATACTGCAGAATATTGGACAGTGGAGTCAAACAATTTAGGGCCCTGCTGCCTACGAACTCACGAAAGGATGAAGTTACGTAGGCAGCACACAATGACAAGGCTGTACGCTGTCTGCCAAGGCCATACCCACACCGCACTTTGCTGATCAGCGCTTTGATTTCAGTGTCACTACGTGGTACACTTAAGAGTAGGCAAGACCCCAGATTTTTTCCTCCTTCGTAACTCAGAGAAAATACAGTTCCCCACCAACATATATATCCACTGTCTTTGCTTTGATGATTTCTATGTGGGCTGTGTAAGACTGGTAAGTTCCTTGTGTCTTTGCTTCAGTCTTGGGAGGAACTTGGCAAACTGGCCCTACTCCAGCAAATGCACAGACACATCTTTAATGTTTAGACACGATGACATTATTCACATGCTTAACTTCCAAGGACATGCCTCTGTGTTGTGCTGGAACGAGGCCAGGTTACTCAACACTTGCCAGGCTTGAATCTTTGATCATTGTGCACACTTCACTTTATACCAAAACAGGCTGGTTTCTCTTAAACAAATGGAGGTTTTGACATTTTGTTTAGCCACATTTTACATCTGCAGATTTTAAAATATCTGTATTTTTTACTCTATCATGTATTAAACACTTTCTGTTTCTTTTCCCAAAGGAGAATTTAAATACCCATTTTTCTAATTTGTCTACATGGTATATTAATAATTCAGGAAGAAAAATCTGAATGGCACCCAGTAAAAGCTATGTTAATGTATGATGCCTTTTTCACACTGCCATGGAAGCAAGATAGTCACTTCTCATAAGCGACTCCCACAACATGTTTGTTGTACAAATACAACGAAACAGAGCAAGTAATTTCAAAATATTTGCACCATTGAATGCAGCAGAGCTGGCAGAGCCTATGTGGAAAAATAGTGCATGTGCACCACGGAGAACAGAAAACATAGCATCAGGAAAGGAGAGGAAATGACATGGCCAAGCCT
>NW_009630757.1:37527-55467 GCF_000690535.1 Cariama cristata | reverse complement strand
GAAAGATATTAAGCATAAAAGTAGTTGGAGGAACTGGAGATGGGGATAGTAATTTTATTATCTTAGAGATGGATATGGATGGGGAAAAAAATGGAAGAAATCCATTGAGCTACCTAGAATAAGTAGAACCAGAGAGGCTCTTGTACACCACAGGGATGATGTGGGAGAGAAATCCACTGTGGAAGGGCTCAAGCATAGCCTAGGCATGATCTGGATAGTGTAGGCAACATGACTACAAAAGAAAAAACAACAAAAACAAACAAACAAAAAAAAGGGTCAAGGGAGGCAGATTAACCTACAATCATGTATATACTGTACATTTGAAAATGCCCCAGAGTTGTGCGTATGTAGATACGCAGGACCACAATACTGTAACAAACAGACTTTGGGGACCTACCAGCAGGATAGCAGGCAGAGCAAGTTCAGGACATAACTTAAAAAACTCAAAGTTATCTTCAGTCTGAAGTAAACAGAAAGCTGGTTAAGATTTCTACAGAGAGAGGGTTGGTTTAGGTTAGCTTTTCTGAGATCTGGTGCAGAAACAAGCTCTTACATCCCAACCAGCTGCAGTCTGCAAAGTTCTAGACAGCGGGAAATCACAGGGAGAGGAGATAGGGACATGGATAAATGCTCTGGCAAAGGGATAAATAATATGGTCTCTGATATAGAAGGGATGGAGATAAGAGCAACCAAAGGACTAAAGAGCTATGAGCTGTGAAAGATAAAGACTTCAGGGCCAACTGCAGAATTATCCTTGCTTTGTCAGCTCTGCTGCATGGCATCTGGAGCAGAGAAACTCTAATTAAGGGAGATGCCAATTAAAAACAAACCAGCATCATACTGGAATAAGGCAATATGATCAACTGGAGCCAGGAGCTAATGGAATTACAGCAGACAGGGGAAATAAGGGACCAGAGCAATCAAAGACTAGAGAGCTGAATAGCCTCTGTCTAGAAACATTTCCCCGAGACTGAACTGAGAGCCCAAAACCTTAACTAAGTAATGCACCAGTACCTGTGTCCGGAACATTAAGCTTCTTTCTGTGCTTAAATTTGCTGACAATTTTGTAGAGTAAGTTCTTTTTCTTAGACTGGAATGAACCTACAGACAACATTAATAATACATACTTTTAATTAGCAGTTTTAAAAAGAGTACAACATTCACAGTATGTACTATACAACCTCCCCTTCCACTAATACAGGATGCCATTTCATGGGGAAGCACAAAACCCGATCTCCTGCCAGAATGGACTCTGGAGGCTTTCAGCAGGCTGTACTTGAACCCATCAGCTCCCAATGCTTAAGTGCACACAAAGCATTTTGGAGAATGATGACCTTAGGAAAGCTTAGCCATATAACATCACAAGGGTTCTGCTTGTTTGTTTAAAGATATGCTCTCTTTTGCATGTCTACTGGGTTTGGCTGGAGTGGAGTAAACTCATAGCAGCCTGGATGGTGCTGTGCTTTAGACTGGTGACTAAAACTGTGTTGGTAACACACCCATGTTTCAGTTACCACTGAACAGTGTTTACAGAGCATCCAGATCTTTTTTTCTCACTCTGCCACCCCAGTGAATAGGCTGAGGGTGAGCAAGAGGTTGGGAGGGGACACAACTGGGACAGCTGACCCACACTGACCAAGAGGTATTTCATACCATGTAATGTCATGTTCAGCAATAAAACTGGGGGGGGAGAGTTTTTTGCAAAGCAGTCACTGCTCAGGGACTGGATGGCCATCAGTTTGCTGGCGATGAGTGCTGGCTTTTGCATCGCTTGTTCTTCCTCCCGCCCTTTACTTATTAAACTGTCATTATCTTGACCCATGAGGTTTTTTTCTTGCTTTTGCCCTTCCAATTCTCTCCCCCATCCCACTGGGGGAGAGTGGGCGACTGACAGGGTGGAGACTTACCTACCAGCCAGGGCCAACACAACACAGGATGCAAGAGTTACCTTTGCCTTTTCGGTGACCAGAAATGAGTTTATACTAAGCAAAAACTCCCAGGAGAAGGTGAGGTTATGTTCATGAGCTGGGCATAACCTCACCTTCATCATTCCTACTTTGATAGCAGGATCTTTACTAGTAGTAGTCAGAAGACATCTTATGTGACATTAGACCACAAAGTATGCCACTAGCAGAGGTCATCAAGAAGCTATCCTTTGTCTTACTAATGGAGTAAACTGTGATACAACAGCAACATAGACATAACAGACCAAAGATATAACAGATGTGTAATCTCTACACTGCAAATCAGTTAAGTTTCAGAAACTGCACTTTAAAATCTTATTTCCAAAGATACAGCAGGCAAGGAAGTCTTCAGGCTAGCTCAGAACACACTGGTCCAAGCAGAAAGGAGATGCACAGCAGGTGATAAGGTGGCTTATAGCCTAACAAGAAGGTGTCCTTCCCACCTGCAGCTGACTTCGAACAAGATTTTACCCACCACAAATACCAGCCTCCTCCACTCCTCCTCATCCTTAAAAGGAACCAGACACACACACGGGCTGCTGAGACAGAACTGCAACCATGTAGAAACACACCATCAAGGTAAGTCTACATCACGCATCTGCAGTTTGTCATCACTGACTCTCTATATGCAGGGAAAGAAGGAGAAAAGTGTGTGGTACATTGAAGAAGATCTAGTCTTATGAGGGCCAAACCGCTCATAAACACTAGTCTGTCTGAATAACACCAAAAATTACTGAGCGAAAGCTAAAATCCACCCAGAAACAGGCATAGAAATCCAAAGATTTTGTACATGTTGGCTTTGTGGCTCACTGCTGCTTGTTTTTTTACTACTGAAGAAATCAAAACCTTGGGAAAAGATTAATAATCTCCCCAAAATCCAGAAGTCAAACAACAAACCAAATAAAGTCCAAGCAAGACACTGTCTTAGGCAACATCAGCTTGAATCTGAATAGCTTCACTAGAACTTGTATAGAAAGTATTTGGAAGTTCAATAGAAGAGGCCATATTCACTTCAAGTTCTGCAAATTTTACAATAGCTTCCTGAGTATGACAGAGTTGGACAACCAGTCTAGCGTCAATGCAATAAAAATGCAAAACAAGGTATGAAAAAGCTCAGGAAGGTTGAGGGAAAACTTAAGTGAAAAAACTGAGCTCTTCTGAATACTGAGGTCAAACACTTCATCCACATCAACAGAGACAAGTCTTCGCACAACAGTTCCACAAGAAGACAAAGGCAGAGGTACATAACTAGATGATGCTTATGATATTTTTATTACATTTTTTTCAATGAGCAAATTAGTGATACTTGGAATAAGCACCATGTTACATCATATCAGAGAAGAGGTACATAACTAGATGATGCTTATGATATTTTTATTACATTTTTTTCAATGAGCAAATTAGTGATTTTTGCAGGTACTTGGAATAAGCACCACGTTACATCGTATCAGAGAAGTCCCCATTTCTACAGCTCAACCTGCACACAGACCATTTCAATCAGTATCACAGACTGTCAGGCAGTGCCAGCAACTCTAAGCAGAATAACTGAGACAAAAACTCACAAAAAAATTCACAAGTATTGGCATGGAGAAGGAAACCTGTGTCTTTAATCTCTTTTTCTACCATCCAAGGCACCTTTGTCACAAGCTTATATCTGTGACACGTAGGGCACTCCAAGGCACATGCCACTTGTGCGTAAAATTTTGTTCCCAAATGGAAAATCCAAGGACACTGACTTCAGTAGGGTCAAAAGAGAAGTTGCCTTTTCGTAAGGAAGCTTCCAATTTCCTTCACTTTTAGCTGTCATTCTTATGAGACAGTGCCCATTGACACTTGAATACCCTTTGGCCATGAATGCAGTGAAAGAGAAGATGGGCTAATAGCTAAGTAGGTCAACATGTCATACTTGGACCTGAGAATGTAACTTCTGACTCCACAAGAAATTTCATCCGTACTCCCTGCCTGAACTACATAGAGTGAACTAAAGGATACGCTCACTGTCCTCTGTGAAAAGCCAAATTACAAATCACTGTCACACACATACAAATTGTCTAGTAATTACTAAATGGACTATCGGGTGGTTCTTCAAAAATGGCCACATCCCATCCTGCCTTTAGATTAAGGCCTAAACCAATGAACTGCCAAATACAGAACCTTCGCATGGCATATTCCAGTATGAAAACCAGAGCTTGTCTTTTAATACAAATTAACTGAACTAAACCAATATGGAGAAGACAAAATATAGTCTGGACTGGAGAGGACATCTGCATGTAGAAAGACTGAAGAAGGGTTGAGATGATGAGTAGCTGGGCTACACCTGTTTCACGGGGACAGCAGGCAAGTACAAGAGACTTTGAACAAATGCTACTTGTCAACATAGAGAAAATCTATGACTGAGAAAACTAACCTAAAGGGCTTGCTGTTAGGCAGTGGATACTGGATGTGATTTCCTATAGAAAGCTGAAAAAAACCCCTTTTAACGTTAGTTTACTTGCTGCTTTTATACAGCTGTCTGCAAGTGTAATGCAAGTCCTTTTCTCCTGCTCTCTATTGGAAATATTCTGTGTGGCTCTTCCTTTCCCCAGCACTTCAGCAGTAGCCACAGGATTTAACCACCTCCTAATCCCTGGCTTGTCCATTGTGCTCACTGAGGGCAGCAGGGATTTCCTCCTGGGAATACTCACTACGGCCAATGGCAGCTGCTCAGGGCAGTAGCAGGGAAGAAAATGAACCCACCATACATAATGAACCGTAACTGCATTTCCTCCACACTTCTGGGCATATGCCCCCTGTGCTCTCACAAAGTTCCCTATTTTGAGAGGCCGGATCAAATAGAAAACTAGGACAAACAGATTTGGCTGTGCATTTCTGCATCTCTCAGGAGGAAGATGCTATATTTTTAGGTCATGATCTCTGGAATATTATGGCATGAGATCTCCATGCATCTGAACACTCTGAATTGAGCCAACCCCCCCCGAGCTAAGACCGAGAGGAATGCCACAAAGAAGCATCCGTTTTAAGCTGATGCTTTCTTTCCAGTCCTAGAGGCCACAGACAAAAAAACCCACAACCTGTAGACAATTCCTCTCCCAAATAAAAGCACACTACCCATTCCTCTCCTTGCTTTCCCAAAATGAAAGCTTTAGTGAAGTGCTCAGTGTATAAGTGAGCATTTCTTCACAGCACAAGGCAGGAATAATGACTATGCCTGTTGCTCACTTTTGCATACAAGCGGATTAGTGACTCACTGCAGACTGCTGACTTCTGTGTGGTGGGATGTTTTGGCACATATGCCATTGGAAAGAAGGAAAAAAAAGAAATCAGTCACAGCTCCAGCAAATGTCGGAGCAGGCCATCTGCACAGATTCAGTATAGCTGTATTTTTCAGCCATTTTGTGACATTATTATTGTATATGCACACTCCCAGTTCAAAATGCCAAAGCGTGATGGCTTGTTCAATCCTGCTCCCACTGAAGACAGATCTCCATTAATTTCACTGGGAGCAGAATTTGGATAATTTGGAAAGTTCTGGGGAAAAATTGCCTCTCATTTAAGAAAGTTCAATTTTTTCCTTATACATGTGGATTTGAAACAGTTTTCACGTTACAGAGTTCTTCAGGTGTTTTTACGTGAGAAGAACTGGCTGAAGTGAGGACTGGACATGACAAGCACAATGGAAGGAGTCCATGGGCACTGACCCACTCATTTTCCACTTCGGAGTAGCAAAACATCCTGACAATCCTGGCTGTTTCAGTTAGGCAGCAGATCAGGCCTCTTGTAGGTATAGGTTAATGACATTTGACAGAAAATCAATCTGGCACCATTTACACCAAAATAAAACATATTAAGGCATACAGCCCTAGTTATGGTGTGGGGGGGCAGGGAACACCCCAAAGCCAACAAACAAAAACATTTCTCCATTTTTATTCACCTAACATCCTGGGGAAGTTCTAGTGTGCAGCACTCCAACTTATTTTCCAAATTTTAAATGTAATTTAGCAGGCACTGATCTGTAGACTGCAAAAATTAAGTACTTATCTGAGAACTGAGAATCCCTGGGAAGTTTATAATCCTGCACATGCTCACCCAGAAAAAGCAGGGAATATTTTAAAGAGCCCTTACTAAACATCACCTTAGTGATTATTATCTGTTGTTTGGAAACATCCAGAGGCTGCAAACACGAGTAGGCACTATTTGTGCTGGACATCTAATTACCTTACAGAGACAGCCCCAAGGAAGAGCAAAGCAGCAGAAACAACTCCACGTGACACGGTAATGCACAGCAGAGCAAAGTTATGGGCTCCTATATCTTAACTCAGTCACACCTCTAAGACTACACTGACTCTTCATGGTTCATGCCCATCACATTGCATGAATAAGATGTTACTTTTGTTTAATTCTGATGGTGCAAAGAAACCCCACGATAATTCAAAAAATCCAGAACCATTCCAAGCCAAGTTCTATCATTTTGCACAACATGCCATCTTCACTTCCTGCAATACTTGCAGGAGCCTAGTATGCAGACCTGCATGCTTAACACCTTTTGGAGGTCAGTGTTTTCTAACCGTCTTTGGACTCGTCACAGCTCACAGGCAAGCCAACAGCATGACAAGGCTGAATGGCCTGTCAGTACACCACAAATTAAACTAAGGATTCAGCTTAATGAACGTTTGGCTCAGCTGGAACAGTGTCCCTATTAAGCTAGTAAGCTTGTTGTATGCAATTTCATTCAGGTCATTTCAAATCCACAACTCCCATCCTAATTTTAAGCACCCTAACAAAATAAAATGAATTAAAATCAACCCATTGCCATGGAATATTTACTTTTTAGCCATTTTTTTTTTCCAAAAGAAAAATGGTTTGTTGGAAAGTTTTTGAGCTACCTCTTAAGAGCTGAACTTCACTCTCCAGGGAGCTGGAATGACTGACACAAGCTGACAGCTTGCCCAGCTAACTTGAGTGAATTCAACATTCATTTAAATTAGGAGCAGATATCACTAGCTCTGTCTGGATTTAGTTCGGGGCTGCGGTTAGATGTTCACTACAGAAACAGCAGTGTCACTATCAGATATTCCTGCCCTGAGGCTGCTTGTTGCAACCCCACAGCTCAGTTGGTGGAAAAGTTCATGTGACTGTTTACCATCTGCTTCAGTGCAGTTGGCTGGCTTAGTTTAAAGAGCCCGTATTGTCAGCTAGCGGCGAATGCTCCCTGGCCTCCTCTGCAGGGCTGTGCCAAAACTACTTGTATCAGGCTTGTAACCTGCCTGCAGTTATGTTTCTGACCCTCCCTTGAGACATCACCGAATACATTCCAAAGGTTTTTAAGTGATGCAAACAAGGATAAAAATTAAGCTCTCGTGGATGAACCTAGCCAAAAGCAGAACGCAGTTCTGGGCTACCTGACTTGAGGCAGCATTCTAGCGTGCCATTCCCGAACAACATAGGGCCTGCAAAATTTTTAATCATACAGGCACTTGCACAGGTAAACACTGCAGTGAGAAATCCAAGGAGCTGCTATTACAACTTCAACCGCCAGATCAGGGTAGATGAGGAGATCTTGTTCCCAACAGATGTTGCTTAATTAACCACTGTATTATAACACTGTAAAGCAATTCACTCATGCTCATTGAAGAAGTTCTGTCAAATACATACCATAAAAAAAATGAAAGGCATTTGAAGTCAGAACTCACTTGGTATTAGTACAAGTCTAATTTTGCAAAAGTGATTGTTCCACATCTAATTATATAAATACAAAAATCAATACCAAGATTGGCATGCACTAGAAATGAACAGCTGCTCAATCCTGCATACTGTAATGTGATTATTTGTGAAGCACTCAAAAGGCATAGATCTAATCCAGGGTCACCTGGCTAAAATAGCCATATTAGATCTGAAAACTTGTCAGTCAGTGGAACTACCATAGCAGCAGAAAAGGAAACAAGCTTCACATTGTGAACTGTGCATAATGAGGATTCTTTTGAGCATCCTTCTGTCTTGTAGAATTACTGGTACGTCATTCCTTCGTTTTGTGATGCTTCTGTACTGTATGTATACATCAGTATTTCTGCCACAGTCTAAAAGTAATTTTCCCTACCATATTCTCACTTCTCTACCACCTCTGTGTCACAGGCTGGCTGTATACAAAACAGCCAAATGGGTCATGAGTTTCTCCCTCCAAGAGCCTCAGCAACACAGCTGGGTATCGAATCAATTTTCCTGTCCTCTAACCTTTTTTATCATGCCAGGACATTTTTGCTACAAACTTATGAGAGGGAGCTAAAATCTTGATAAAAAAATCCAAATGTTTCATTCAGACATCTCTGGTATCTTATGTTTTAATTTATAGAGCCTAAAGTTACAGTGAAATGCAAGCTGGCATAAAACTGCATTTTGAAAGATGTCAAAATGTAACCTTTTGATTGTCTGCCATTTTCTCCCCATTTTCTCCTGAGAAAATTTGTCAAATTCACTTACCTCACAAATATTCATGTTTTTGATAAATTCGCTTGCTACCAGGAATATATTTCACATACAAACTCTAACCAGTTCTACTCAGCATGAAAATCAGGAGTCAAGAGTACAGCCTGAAAACTAACCCAGGTGAGGATCAACTAACCTCAGTGCTAGAAAATTTCTTCTATGACTTCACACTTTTCACATGTAACAGTAAAGTAAGAACGTATAAATTTCTGAGGTTCTTGTAGCATTGCTGTTGCTTAAGAATGTATTGTGCACAGTAATTTACCTTTGTTGGATTTTGGTTGTTCAGATGAGCTGCTTCCGACCTTCCTCTTTTTCCTCGGAACAGCAGAGTTTCTCCTGTCAAAGGTAATAGGACTGTATTGAGGGAGGCTGTTGAATTTCTTTTCAAACTCTTCTTCCAACTTTGCTAAGCTAAAGGGGAAACAAAACCAACCCAATTAAACGTAACACTGCTTCTGGAGGAAAAAATATGTTGTTTAGGAGCACGTGTGTGTATATACATACCTATCTACATAGAGAGAGAGGGAAGGAGATAAAGCACACACACACTGTAAACATCAAACCAGTACATACTAATTCAACTTTGGGATGAGAATGTACACTCCAGTTTCTGCATTTGTAACAGTACAAATTGATTACATCAGTTGCATATATTAAAATTAGGAAAAAAAAAAGAAATCAATGTCATACTGGTGACATTTAGCTCTGCTGCACATTCACACAGGAGATTTGTCTGTTCTGTGAGGGGAATGAAAAAAAAAAGAAAATAAAACCAGTAAATAAACAAACCAATAAAATAACTTCACATAAAAACCCTCACACCAGAATGAAAACAACAACAATACAAACCAGAAGAAAACTGTCAACCTACTCAGTCTTCTGGGGATATTCTAAAACCTGATGCTTTGAGGTAGGAATTAGTTTTGTATTTGCTCTGGGGCATTATATTTTCTCCCCTCATATTTTATTTGTTGAGAGATGAAAAATGCAAGTAGCTCACGCTTCCATGAAACCGAGCATCCCTCATACTTCAGCTCAACCTGAATGACTGTAACTAAATTATCTAGAACTCAAGAAAACCACAGACATGTACTGTTGTTCCTAACAGCCAGATGAAAAAAAACCCCACTCAAACAGGGTGGTATGGCATGGCATTTCTGGCTGTAATGACTACGCTGGCTTGCATAAGCACTCTGTTCCAGCAAATTTTTGCAGCTAGGCAGGAGCATAGGAAGGAATTGTATTTTAATAAAAGGCAGTGTGCACAGCTAGGCAGATTATAAATAGCACTGTCTATGACAGGGGAACAATGACATTTTCTACTCGCTTTGAATTCTGTTTGCTATGGAAAACCTGAACTTGAAAAAAGTTGGCATGACTGTTGGAGGGACAGCCTTTACACACTGTACACTTAGAAGTATCACAAGAAACACTGCATTTCTCTCTGCCCTCTGAAGCAGCACTTCAAACAAATTGCATTCTGAAAGTTTTGGTACACAGAACGATACTTCAATTTTACCTCTATAATCGTTACTTCTTTTTGTAAGCAATCTTCCATCTTAAAATGCAGCCTTGGCTCTTGGCAAACTGTGTGCATGGTGGGGTTGGTTTGGTTTTGGGGTTTTTTGTGTGTGTGGATGTTTTGGTTTGTTTTGTTTTTAAACCACAAAGATACAAGACATTAGTGGTGCTTGGTACTGCTATCTTTCTCTTCCAGGCGGATGTTCCCAGACAAACCACAAAACAAGCAGATTTTCTGCTCTGACAGCTATCATCCAATTCCATCCTCTGCCCCAACTCTTCTCCCACTGCTTGTTGCCACCTGCCTGTCTGCTGTTCTAAGGGCATATGAAGAGGCTGTAGTTCTAGTTAGGAAGGCCCAATCCTGAAAGCAGACAAACTGCCATCATTTATAGCTTGTGCAACATGGAGGCAGTGGAGAGTGCTGCTATCCCCATGCCAGTGATTAATTATTTTAAAAAAAAAAAAATCATTCACATTGTCATGAATTTTCAGAGCATCTCACAAGCCTAGTTACAGACACGTAGCTGAGCTGAGATCTTCATGCCGTGGAGCCCAGTCCTGCCAGGAGATACAGGCAGGCAGAGCACTGCTCGGGAAAGGAGTGGGCTGCACATGGACAAAGCACACCCGACAGGGATCATCGGGAAGCGTGGGCAACTACTGACGGAGAAGGTAAGAGGATATGGGGAAAAGGACGTCATTCCAAAGGGGTGAGGAACGTCCCCGCTACACACACACAGTGAGGCTGAAAGGTGATGCTGAAAGGAATAGAAACAGTTAAGAGTAGGAGGTAGAGATAAAACCAGCTCTTCAAGTAGCCCAAAGATCAGGTAGTGCAACGAACAGGGATAATGGATACCTCCTCCAGCACTTATGCTCCACAAAGTACCAATTCTGCCTTTACAGAGTTCACTAAATAATATTCGTTAATTACATGACTGAATCAAGAAGCAAGACTGGAAAATATTTTTTTTTCCCCATCCAGCCAGCTAATGATGGTAGAACAGTATTTGTCGAATGAATTAATTATTTACACAATTTTCCTAGATACTTTGAATAAATTATTTGTAACTACATGGGTTTTTTTGGCTAAGAAATGCACTCAGTTTTCACACCATTAGGTGTGAAAAGTTCTCAATCTTTCGATTTAGATTTTAAAAATATTCACAAGACTTATATAGAATGCACTAAAAATACAAGAAATGTTCCATTAATTTTTCTTGACTATTCCAAGCAAACAAGACTTGGAGATTTTCCTCAATTTAATATCCTTGCTGTAAAGTGAGCTCCAGCTAAATTTCATGTAACTAGGTTATAAAAAAAGACTACCACAAGCCTGCACAAAAGAATCATATTACAATTTTAAGTATGAAGTGTGGAAAATCTGCTTCTTTTTAATTCATTTTCACCCTCTGAATTCAGATAATTGGAAGTCTTCAAGAATTTGCAAGTAAGTATGAATAGCTAAGCAGATTTAACAACTATGCCTGCAGTTAAATAAATCTGTAATACTCTGACAAAAATTGTTATTCATATACTAGAAAAGTAATTCTTTGTAGACTTGCTAAATTTTAATGCATTTGTGATCACTAATTATTCTTCTGCTGTATTTAATTTCTTCACAGTGTACATGAACAGTTTAAATATCTTGTGTCTACAAGGGAAAATGATATATTTATCATAATCGTTTGCCAATATTAGAACACTGTTTACTCTTCCTCTGTAAGTAATCTCTTCAAGCAGGCAAAGACATCTATTCTTTCTATTATTTCTGTTTACAATGATCGAACATCTACACAGAACTTTAAATATTGCTTGCGACCTGCTCTGAAAATAGAAGTAACCCTCTTCACCTCTACCCTGGAGCACGTAAATATTGCATGGTTTTTTTTAGAAGTCAGCAAACAATGTCATTCAAATCTGTTCACAGTAGTGTAAACCAGGAAAGATCTCAAAGGAGTTACTTTGGTATATAAACAACAGGTATCTAGAGCATGACTCAGCCCAGCGGGGTTGGTAATCTTCAGGAATTCTGTCTGTGATTATTTGGGTGTTGGATGCAGTTCTCTTAGCTGCAATGAGGAGGACTTCGCTCTTAAGTTACCAGGCTGACCTAACTAAAACTTTGAATGGTGTTAAGCTGCAACTTACCCAAAAACAAACTCTTCCTTTGGCTTAGGCTTTTTCAGTTTTTTGTTCCCACTTGCTCCGCTCTGGGAAAAAGACCAGTTTTCTTCATTCCAGCATCCTTCATGATCTGAGGAGTTGCCTTTTCCTGAGCTTCTTTTTCCTGGGATGAAGGCAAAAAATTGTTTCTCATCTTTAGAAAAATGTGCCAAAACAAAGCGGGCTCAGAAGGAATTTGTATGCCCATTCAGTACCACAACTCATGATGCTTGACCTTCTCGAAGGGGTTACAAAACATTTATTTATTTATTTTAAACTGGATAATGATGATATTGGCAACTATTTCCTCCTCCCCTCCTCCCCCTTGTCCCCAGTTTTTCTACCACCTCTAAAGTCAGGATCTCTTGATGTATGAAGGAGAAGAAAGAAATTAGCAGATTTACAGTAATAAACTTCCCTAAATTACAAACATATTTTTCTTTTCTGACTGTTCTAATTTCACATATAAATCTACTGATTGGAAAAATACATTTCAAGACATCTCACTGAAAGCTTCCAGAGAATATCCTAAATTTACCCTTCCATAAGGTAAAGGATGCTCGCTCACCACCTACAGCAAAACCAACAACCAAAGCAAAAAGCACAACACATCTGCCTCTTGTAGGACTGAGAATTAGGCTCATAACCACAAGAGCTGTTTATACAGAAACAAGCTAATTGTTCAGGGTTACCTACAACACAAGTCCTGCATATAACTATCAGCAGGCTGACAAATTAACCAACAAAGCCTTTGGTCAAAAAGCTAAATCTCAGATCATGGATGACAAAAAGGGAGAGGTTAAGAGTTCGTGAGGTTAATCAGGACAGCAGGACTCCAGAGGAACTGCCCTGGACCATGGATTTTGTCCCCCCCACCTGCCCCAGCATCTCAGGTGACCAGACACAGTATTCCCATCACACATTGCTCAAACTCCAGCTTAAACACGGACTTTTGCTCTTCCTCCCACTCCAGGCAGGCTTTTGCAGTTCATGCTGTAAATGAAACACTCAAAGCCACCCACCTCTGTCCACGTTAGCGCGCAGAGATGTGAGCATGCCCTCTGATACCAGAGTTTTATAAAGAGCACCTTTGCAAGATCTCTCCGATTTCCTGGAGCCACAGGTTTCTACCTTTTTAACACAGTCACTGTCCTCAGTTTTGACCTGTCCTGGTAAGCTTTGGGGTACCACCTCCTCTGTTGGGGTCAGTGGTTCCACTTTAATGTTATCAGAAGCCTCACACGGTACTTCCTTGCTGGCTGCAATACTAAGGAAATCGGGAGGCTTTGATTCTTTGGTGGTCTCCGTGGATTTCTCCTTTGATGTTTTCTTCTCTTTCGATTTTACTTTTTTCTTTGGTGATTTTGTATCCAACACGCTTCCCTTCACATTTGAGACAGGGCGGGGTTTTTTGCGGGAAGGTTCCGTGAGTCTCTCAGCACCCCAGTCCCCCTTTGCAACAGCTTCAATTGTATACATTACACTTTCAATGTCCGACTCGGAGGACTGCCTCTTTTTACAAGGTTTCTTGGGGGTGGACTTTTCGTTTGTGTGCCGGTCCAACTTATTTTTTTTCTTTTTCTTCTTAATCTTTTCTGGCTTTAGCCCGAGGATATTCATGTCAGCCAGCGAAAGCTCTGGAGAACAGCATGTGTGATCTTTTGTGTTATCATTTCTCTCAAAAGGATTGTTATCCACCGCAAGACTAGTAAAATCTCTGTATTTGGCAGTTTCTGATTCCTCAGCTTTTGTCTCATCCCAGTTGTGCATTCTCTCTGTTTCTGACTGTTCTGCTTTTCCTTTACAGGAGTCTTTTGCTGTTTTCTCCAGTTGTTCTACTTCCATTTCCTCTGGACCTTCCCCTCCCATCTCTTCCAGTGCTTCCACTTTTGTTTTCCCAGGTTCTTTCACTTTTACTCCTTCTGAAGCAAGGCACATCTAAAATGAGTTTAAAAATAGTTCCATGAAACAAACATCAACTATTAACATTACTTACCTATTTAATAGGAGCATTACACAGGGAATCTCTCTGGTATCTTAGCTCAGGAAAGCAAACTACGCTAAAGGACAGTACTGAAAAACACGCTGAAGCTCTACTGAAACTGATGCAACGTGATGACGGCTAAGTGCTAGAATACAGCTGGTGGGTTCTACCGCTCTAATAGAAAAAGACTCCATTTGATCTCAGTGGTGTTTCCATGATCCTTTAAGTGTTTTTTATACAACCTGGAAACCCACTGCTAGACTGATTTTTCAGAATATCCTGAACGGAAAAATACAGTATCTCTCACTATTGCCACAGACAAGTTACTTGAAATCTCACAGCCATACCCCCTTCAACTCCCACATGTCCCTCCATGCAATTCTTTCCTCCATTTTCCAAATGGCCCTGAAGGACATGTCGGGGGGGGGAGTTAATTGAATCTCAGTAATCAAGATTATTTTCTTTTACTTGAATGTGCAAAATAATTTGGAAGGTAGTAAAAAAGCCTTCCAAATCTTTCTTCTCATGTCACAGACTTATTTTGTAAAGAACTGCAAAGCAGCAGTGGTTGCCATGGTTATCTCCTCCTGGAGATAACGTTAATGGAAACCAAAACCCTCACATTGTCTGAGGAACAGCGATATTCCAAAAAATAGCTGTAAAAAGGTCCTCAAACTGTCATGTTCCTGCAGCACTGACTTGGGAGATCCTCTTGGTTTTGGATCACCTATAAGCTATGCTGACACTGCTACAGAAGATAGTCCTTCACAGCACCAAGCAGTTGCCCTTGGGAAGACATGCTTTCTTCTTCTTACTCTCCCTCTCAAAGACCCCAGACTGAATTCCCAGTGCTACCTTGTTTTCAAAAACAAACGTGAACAAAACAGCCACCTGGAGCAAAACTTGATGGCAGAGGCTTGCTTTGAACCAGACATCAGGAGTTTCCCTGTCCTGCACAGCTCAGCCCACCGGCCCTGCGGTCAGTATGGATGTACCCTCTAGAACCCTCCTGGGTTCTCTTTAGGTCAATTTTAGATTTCTCAAATTGGCATTTTTTCCTTGCAAATTAACAGTATCTCTTACACCAATATATGTATGAGCATAACACCAATAAAAGAATGGTTTGTAGTAAGTTTCTGAAATTTTTGCTGTACAGGGTAGAAACTCATGATCTGGTTCAGGTCCAGCTAGGCTGAGCACTGGGAACACCGGAGCTCGGGCAGCACAGTGGCTCCTAGGAAGCATGTTAAATTATGCAGAGGAGAACCTCAGAACTATCCTGAGGTGCCAAGTACTTCTGTGACTTTTTTACTGCACTGCTATGTAAACACAGCCTGTGATTTTCAAAAGCTAAAGATCAATCTTTAAAATGCAACTCATTGGACAGTAATAACATTTTGTCAATTCAACACACACGCTCCCTGCCAATTTTTTTTTCTTTATACATTTGCTAGTTCTGCAGTAGTCAATAGTACAGAGGGCTACGGATGTGGCTACAAAAAAGCGACTTCTGTTTTGTGAGCTCTAAATAAACTTGCAACTCACAGTTCTTAAGATTGGGAATTTTTTAAAAAAAGAAAAAGCTTAGAAACAAAAGAAATACAACATTTCAATAAGAGGCCATTGGTTTTAACTGTTGCCAGAAGGAGGAGATCTGCTGAGAGTATCATAGTAGAGTTTCTATAGAAGTTATTGACCTGTTTATTCCCCACTCAAAAAACAGTAGGCATGAAAAGCAAAAATAAATGGAAGCAATTAATATCCTTTAACAGGAATTTGTAATGGCTATGCCGTAATCTGAGTAACAGGCTAATCCAGCCCTCTCTCTCAACTCCTTGCACCTCCCAGCCAAACCAACCAGTCAAAACTCCAAATCCCAAAACAAGGAACTGAAACAACTTCAATGGTGACCCGCAATTCCCTTTGCCACCATGGACTGGTACTTAGCAGCTGCAGCACAGACTCTTAGAAACCTCCAAGTTGATGGCTAGTCCAGGGAAATCTTGACTTGCGGCACCCAAACCATGATAATTTATGCTTCTATAAGCAACAGTGTAATTATAACTGTAGCACTGCTCTGCATTCCAGAGTTTGACAATCACATCATTAACTTCTCAGCCCACTGCACCTCCTGTAATTAGTCACCAGTGTTTTAATATTACCTCTGCCAGCTGAAATAACGCTGATGTTCCACATTGTTTTGTTAAATCGGGACCTGAAAGGGATGTACTTGAAGAAATCTAAAGGAAAAACAGAGGGAGAGAAAAAAACCAAAACAAAACACATTGTTTTACAAACACAATTCTTTTCTGTTTACCACACAGCTTTTGAACGGATTGTTTCCTCCCTCCTCCCAAAGTTCATTCATAAGATTATATATTGAAAAAGAAGTGCAGACCAGTGCATGCTGTTATAAATAAAACCCTGCTCCACCATTGCTCCGGTACATAATACCACTGGATGCTAAAAGGTTATTTGCAGATTTGGCGATCTTCTTGTTGGGACTCCCTTTGAGGAGTAGGATGAACTGAAGCACCTGCTCGCTCGCTCACACATGACCAGACTCCAGCAGCTAAGCACCAGTCTACGCCAGCACACAACCCAGCTGGGGATGTTTTTGAAGGCTTAGTTGGGCATCTGATTGCAAAATCATTTCGTTGTCTTAGCTGAAGAAGGTTACCCCTGCCAGGCTATGGCACTACCTGTTGGTGTCCTGTAAGACTGAAGTAAAAGAGATGCTATGAAACCAATGTAGGAGCCCTCAAGCCTTTGGTAACCTTTCCTGTTCCTCAGAGTACGGGAGGCAGTCTGGCAAACAGGTGGCTGATTATTCTCCAGAATCTTTTTCCGGTATCAGCCCATGATTCTCTTCAATACTTAAGAGTGTTCTGGATCACAGTTTTGAGTTAGGTGCCAAGAAACCATCTTTTTCTAAACAAATTAAAAGCATCAGTCTCAGGACTGGCCATTAGTATGAAGAAGAAAATGTTCTACTTTTAAGGACATACTCCATAATCTCTGATTAGGCTTGCAGGTTTCTTATACTTGCTTCCTTAGAAAGAGGAGGAGTTCTAGGGACTGGGGAACTAAAATGTTTACAACATTTTAGCTCCCTCTACCTCCTCAAATTCAGTTTTCAATTAGTCTCAACCAACACAGGCCCACAAAGTTGATTTTGCAGAAATCAACCCATCATTGCCATAAAGGAAATAAAAAAAGGTTAACAACGCTATCTCTACGTCTCCTGCAGCTCTTCCCAGCATCTCCCAAGCTCTGACCCTTACAGCTCAAGTCTCCAAGCCCTGTCAGTGCTGTCAGCCCCCTGCACCCGAGGCTGAAGACAAAGCATGCATTTAGGCACAGCAAGAGACTCAGCAGAGCCGATCAGCAACAGCCTCCCAGGCTTCAGACTGCAGAGCAACTGCTCCAACTGTTTTTAGAAACTTAGAAATTTGCAGAGTTTTTTAGAAAATAATTTAACCCACTTCTGCATTTTATTTTATCACCATCTGTGAAATACTGTGAAATATCAAAAAGGAAGGCATAGGGAAGGGTGGGGAAGGGAGCAGAGAAGATAAAATTGGTTAATCCACTCAGCAGAGAGAGGAAGGAGTGCTGAAGCAGACAGGCTCCCAGGCGCCAGATCCCTGCCATGCCAGCAGCATGGAGACAGCACCCCGGTCCCCTCCAGCGCACAGCATCTCTGGTTTGGAGTTACAGCGGCACGGCACAGATGTCTGCCAAATGAACTTGCAAACTGAAGACACCCGCGAGGTGATAACAAACACAGCTTATTTGGGATGCTCCAAACCAGGTCCT
>NW_009630757.1:14928-37474 GCF_000690535.1 Cariama cristata | reverse complement strand
TGTGTGGAGTGTTCACAAAAATTGGGGGGGGGGGGGGAAATCAATAGCACTAATGTCCTACAAGCGCTAGAGACAAGGAGGATGTGCTTAGCACATCTGCCATGCTTTTCTCATTTTCAATCTGAGCCTTTAACATTCATTTTGTATATTAAATTAGGCTTGTAGGAATCCATCTGAGCAATCACTGAGAGAGAGAGATCATAGAAACCTGCCCAACATGCAAACGTCACGCTGCCAGACTTGGCTCCGCTTTTTCCGCCAGTTGCAGTACAAGCTCTGCATTCCTGTGGGCAAGCACCTGTCCTTCCCGCAAATTAGGGCTTCACAAGCTTCACAGTCATATCACAACTTTTAATGCTGACTTTCAAAAGTCAGGTTGCACTCACTCCAGAACAGCACTACTCAAAGCCCACTGCTGTCCCGTAAGAGGGTACCTCAAAAACTTCTGGTGTCCTTGACTACATGTTAGCAGCCCTTCTGCTGCCCCAGGGCTGCAAGACCTAAATGCCCTTATGGATCCCTGACCACAGTTTGGCGTCATCACCTTTGCAGAGGCACTGCTGATAGTGTAGCACACAAACTCTACTACTGCCAGGGACTGCCTGTAGGGTAAGGGAGGTTTTCTTCCACTTGTACAAGTTCCTATAACGTTGGATAGTACCATTACTATCCATGGAAGAAGGCATTAAACACTTTTATTTCAGTGCTTCCAATCCCTGTCTTTTTTCCCCCCCTCTGGGAGGCATTAGCCTCACCAGCAAGAATATATTGCTGGATGCCACTAGATGGGATCCAGAGAACCATTCTCCTCACTGAAATAGGATGCAATTTTGAAAAAAGAAAAACAAAAAAGAAAAAAAAAAGTGTATGAGTAAGGTGCTAGCATCCTCCTTTATTTACCTAGAATACAGCATGTATCTTCATCTTTCAGTCATCAAGAAGAATATAGTATTTGCACACGAAGTCTCAAAGGTTTGAGTGATTCATCCATATCAAAGAAGAGACCTCTACATGGTTATATCTAAGACTCACACAGAATTTCTAGGACTTTTGGGAAACCTGAGTTAGAATCCTTGACTACTGCTGACAGCTGCCAATTTCAGAACTTAATACACTGCTTCAACTTCCAACTCTTCATACAGATTCCGGATCTCAAAGTCTACTTTTCTTTTCTCATTCTTGGTCTCCGATTCAGCAATGCACCTTCCAGTGCTTACAACCAAAGCTTTACTTTTTGAATCCTGGTATCCAGCTCCTCAGTAAGAACAATGCCGTTGTCTCTTGTCTTTGCTATTGTCCTGAGCATTTTTATTATAGTTATAAGGTTAATTCTTCTAAAATTAATGCACAGTCTCCAAGAAACTATGCACATCAACAAGTGTATAAAGAAAAGCTAGGTCCCTGGGACCACTGTCACTGCCTAATTCTCTTGCTATTCCATTGTTTACTAATTTATGCTTCTGTAAATACCAAATTTGATACTACAGCAAACCTTACACGATTCACACTTTTTGGGTGAAAAGATACATACACCTTCCCATTGTGACGCTAATGGGTATAACTTTACCTCTGCCAACTGGAAGAGTGCTGACTTCCCACAGTGCTTTACTGGCTCAGGTCTTGACAACTGGGAAGTATTTGATGAGATCAAGGTTTTAAATCAACAGAGGAGAAAATATTACAGTGGCACACAGGAAAGACAGAAAGGAAGGGAGAAAAAGAATGAAAAAATTAAGGAGTTAGTTAAATCAGTTACTTTTAGATCTTTCTGGCAGAAGGCCCTAATTCAGATGTTTCTTGGATGGGATTGCCTAACAGGCATATAGAAGCCAACGGGATACAAGCAAATACAGAATTCCTTCCTTAGATTAGGCTGATGGATTCTCTTCTACATTTATATTGTCCACAGCTAAAACTCTACCATGCCATGTGTTTTACGTGACTAAGTGAACAAGACATACCTGTTGCTTAAAAACATGAACTGTGGTGGTCAAGGTTAAATAAAATTCTCCTGGAAAGCCTGGGCAGTATTTCCCATTTAGTTAGATATAGAAGAGGACCATTTGTCCTCACAGGCACTGCTTGTTTCACTTTCTTTAGCTAGAAAAAAGAAATAAGACCTTATATCTGGAGATCAAATCTAGCCTTCTAAATAGATGTTGGTGTGCCAGCACCAGCATTGAGTAAGTAACTAGCACTACACTTCAGGGAATTGCTTTTATAGTGATTTTTTTTCTAACTTGTTTCCAAATGCAGCATTATGAGTTCACCAACAAGAATTAATCATTATTTCTCATATTTGATCTTTTTTGGCATGGCATTACATGGCAGTACTTGACCCAGAAGCTTTGAAAAGCCCTAAGATGAGGGGCAAGCCCACTAGTGTTTCCACGGCATCTGCCTCATCACAAAAATCACACTTATGACCATGATCTTTCAGATGCAAAAATTATCCTTATCCTTTCTCTTTGTATTTAATGTCTTTCTTTTGAATTAGGTTATTTGAAGAGTTTACTTTTCAGTTGTCAAGGAGATTCATTATACACACACCTCTCCCCTGCCAAACTCCAAGTCATCCATTTTATGGTGAATACTACTTGAATGTGCATTAATAATATTTTTAATATTAAAACTAAAATAATTCAGAATCCTAGTTTTGCTTTGAGACAGTTCAGTGAACCCACTCAGGACCTCACTGGAGTAAGTGATCTCGTACACTGTACTTTGCAAGAAGAAGGTCTCAACTTTTTATCTTTCTACCGTAATAAATTCTCAGCTCTTAATGATTTTTTTCAGTGCAATATGAATGGCAGAAAAAGGACAGAAAAACACGTACACACTGACATATAACCTGAGAACATGCATGCATATCTTGCCTCTCGATGCACCATGTGAGGAAAGAGTAAAGCACTTTGTTTTGACAAGAGAATGGGTGCTCCTAAGAAAATGCAAGCCAGAGGTTTAACTTGGAGATCATTAGGATCAAGTTATTATCTTTCATTACAATGCAGGTCAGCATTTTAGCTACTATATTACATTCTAGTTTGCATAAGAAGCACGTGCCATGGTACCACTTTTTCACTTTCCTCCTAGAATAGGCATTTCATTTCAACACAGATATTTAACAATTTCAATATATAGGCAAACAGCAAATACATTAGTCTATTTTACATAACAGCTTTATCTGGGAAGATTACAGCTTTACCTAGGGGAAGGCTGGAAGAGAAGATACTGACTAGCTCTCACACTCCCAATTTCAAGGCATTTTGTCCAAAAGTTTTGGGTTCAAACCTTCTGTTCAGTACAGAAATAAACAGAAAGGGTTGCCTGCAAGCTCGCTCAAAGTGAGAATGTGAGGATGCAGCAGGGACAAAATCATCCTCAGGCATGCATCTTTCTTACAGGATAGTAACCTTCTGGACTAGCAAAGAAAATTCCACCTTGTTACATGCTGCATGTGATGGCTTTTTTGATTAAATCACCTAGAGAAAAACTTCAGAAAAGCAGCTGAAAGTGAAGACTTTGGGAGTTTTGGCTTCATTTTGTTTTTAAGATGGTTAAACTACCAATTTTACTGCTTCCACTTTCCAGAAGCTTTTTCTTTCGTTTAATAACGGGTGAGAGTTTAGCTAAGTAAATCTAAGAGGTACTCTTGTTTCTTCTCAACAAAGCAGTCATCACCATCTGTTCGCGTTTGCCAAACAGACATCCAGTAAAACCAAGAGAGCAAGGGGTCCCATCTGCTCTGCTTCCCTCACATGGCAAGGAGAATGACAGCAACCAGCCCATGTGAGCAGACAGCTTGCAAACAGCCACCATGCTAAGGAACACAGCCCACTGCTCAGAAATCACTGGCCTATATAATGGCTTTCCATAAAGGTACAAATGAGAAGGACAGAAGTAGGCCCAAGTATTTGCAAGATGAGAGCAGAACAACAAAGCCAGGAGTGTAACTTGGCAACACTCCAAATTTCAAAAAACTCTTATGAGGATATCACATCATCTTCAAAGCCCTCCAAGGTGCTTGCCTGTGCACCAGCAGGACCCAACGAAGTCTTACTACTGGGATTTTCATCATCTGTTGTCACGAGTCACTGGGCAGGCCTCATTAGCCATATCTTCAATAGCTTTAATTGACAACTATAGGACTTGGGACAGACAACCAGATGAAAGGCTAACTGAGGCTGTAAAGATGTAAAGAATCCCATGCTACATCTACATATAACAAGCTGTTTCTGAGTGACAGAGAACTTGTACTCTTGGGGTAAAGGTATCCATTTTAAATGACAAATCTACTCAATGGTATTGCTGTCTTCACAAAGAGGTACTCTTACTCAACCTGCCGCAAAGGCGGCAAAGAGAAAGGGAACATATGAAGAACATCCAGCCAGAACCAAAACTGAGCTGGGACAGCTGCCAAAAGTCTCCAGGCACATCAGACCACAGCACACTTCACATTTCTTCACAGGTCTACTTGGCTACTGGCTAAATAGCTACTTTCTGTCCCTCTCTTTTTTCTTTGGTAGCACTGTACGTTGCTGACAGCAGCCTACTGCAAATTGCTTGCCATAATTTAGCTTACTAAATGCAGTAATGCATTCATATAGACAGGACCCAGTAAGAAGTGGCACAGTAAGGCGCGGGATTTTTGCCAAACTTGACAAAGACACCCTGTGCAAATGAAAGCCCTTATATTCGAAAAAACACAAGCAGCTTTAATAGCGGGGGGAGAAAGCTTAAAGAGGTTCTGTAGCATGCTCAATACTTTCGCCTGGAACAACCTAAATGAAATCAGGCTGCAATCTTAAAAAGAATGCCATTTCTCTATTGCTATAAATAAAACATGATGTTAGTCACTGCCATTAAGGTGTCACAGCAACAGTGTAACACTGGAGGAATAACCATGGCCAAAAAGGTGAGGGTTTTGGTTTTTTTGTTTGTTTGTTTGGCTGGATTTTTTGTTTGTTTTTTTGCTTTTCCAGATTTCTGTCCCTGATCTCCAGACACTGAAAAAATAACCAAAAAAAACCAACTCCCTCCAGACTGCATACACATTTTAATATTTTTAGAAGAAAAAGAGTTTAACCTTGACTTTAAAACTGCCCTCACCAGTTTCTAATTAACTTTCTAAGCATCCCTTCTACCTAACATTTGATGATTCATACATGCACTCCAATGTGCCAAACGAGCTGGCTCAGCATAGCAGTATGCAACTTAATGCACTGTCACATCCGTATGACAATTTTCATGTTTGTCATTTTGTTGTTTGCTCAATTAGGAGAAGAAATGATTGTAGGTGATCTGAAATTTTGAAAGTACAGCTAAGTCAGATTTTACATGACAATTTGAAAATGCTGCACTAAATGCAATTCATATCCTGTTCAAATCTGCAGATATCTAAAATTGCTATTTAATTAAAATGTAAGATCCCTAAGATTTTTGGAACTAAGTACCAGATTCACTCGTGCAATGTTTTGCAATAAAATTCACCAGAAATGCTCTCCAGCTTATATCTTTTAGTTGGTTTAAAAGGTTGGCTTCAGCACATGGTTTCATCCTGCTCCATTCCACTAATTTTCTCAAAAGAGCTTTCTAAATGAACTTGTAACTTTAAAAAAAGGTGGTACATATGAAAACATCTTCACGATTAGAAATATTAACCCTATTGTATCTTTTATAGGGGTGTTCGTAGTCAGGTATTTTATGGCACCTGAATCAGTAAATTGTTTTTTCTTAATTGGGCCTCCTAAGAAATACATCAAGGCCCATCCTAGCCAAGCTAAAAGCACACAGGACACAATTAGCTTAACATTTATCAGAAAGAAGCGTGTTATATGTAGTCAAACCTCTGTAAGCACATGGAATAACAAACAGGGTATCTTTTCATCCCATTTTGTTTCTCCACAACAGCACCAGCTCCAATCCCAGTCTTTTCAGACATACCTTGAATACATACCTTTAGCATAGCTGATTCTGCAAGTAGTACCATACTCCCCCAAATGGGGAAGAAGAGTATATGTGTGGAAAGTCCATTTATAGAGGCACATTAAACACATGGGAGAAGAAATTCTTAAAAGCAATCTTTAAGAACTCCAGACCTTCAATACATGGAGGAGGGAGGCCAGCTCACACACTTATGGGTAATTTACAGGCTTTATAAGTCACCACCTAACGATGCTGTTACATATCCTTGTAGCTGTTGTGACAAGCTTCCTGAGATCTGCAAGGTTATTTTTCAAAGGATTCCTGCCTCTAGGGCAGTTGCCATTTTGCACTGATGCAGCCTCTTCCATAGGCAGTGCATAGTGTCATTTCAGAATGTCTTTTATTTGTTGTTTTCCTAGATGTAAATTAAAAGGCCATTTGAAAAATATGCCTGCAGTGCTCCTGTGGTACGGAAGGCCAGGTAATGTTCACAAGCCTAGTAATTTTGTATATGCTACAAGTGGTAGAACTGGCCAACATCTCATCCAATTACTGGTTATTCTCCCCATGATTTTCTTAACACAATGCTGTCATGAAGATAAACATCAGTTGGATGGGAATCCCTTATCAGACAGGGTGCTTAGCCATTCAGTGACAACTCTTACTGGTTCCTTGCTTCTTCCCATCCTCCCCCACCATTTTTCAGCCATTATACCTCAGCAAACTGAAATAACGCAGACTCCTCAGTTTGTTTTACAGCTCCCAGGACTGCAGGCTGTGATGTACCTGAAGAAATCTGTCAAGAAAACAATTAAGTTTGTGTTATCTAACTTCAGTTTCAATATCAAACTTCAACATGCCAAATTTCTGATCCATCATACAGAAAGATGCCTGGTACCTAAGAGTATGCAAACAAGTTCCAGCACACCCGTACAAAGAACAGTATCTGCTTTCCAGGAGACACGCGAGTGATTTGTGAAATGGCGATCTTTAATTATTTTTCATAAAGAAAATCTTTCCTAGGATCAACAGAACAGGCTAAGATTTTTTTGATGGGCTTTTATTTGCCCACTGATACGTTAAAATAGGGTTAGCAACAAAAACATAACACTGTATTTTATTTCACAGTTCAGTGAAAGACCTGAGACTGCAGAATGGTGGTGCTGACAGAGCGTAAACTGCTACTTAGCACAGAAGGTAAGTGTGGACAGGGACACAATGCATGCAGGAACTTTGAGATACCAGATCTATCCCAGATATTAAGGTAACTGCATTTTATACTGTTAACTCGCGTCAATTGTTTTTATTGCAAATGACAGCTCTGATTAGTGTTAGACCTCGGTACAAGTACCAATTATTTTGTCATTGACACATATACCTACTATGCCCTGGTTAGGTGCAGCCTCACTACAGGCTGTTTAATAGCCTTGAAAAGACAGACTAGCTAAAATGCATTTCTGATTACTGATTATCAGGGAGCTACTTCTAAACCAAGTTCTAGCGGTGCAGATGAGCTTGCTCCCTGGCACCCACTGAAGTTGTTCTTTGATAGGTAAGGAAAAGTCAGCGGTCACAAGTCATTAGCAAGAACGTATCTTGCAGCACACAACACAATTCCTGCCTACTACCTCGTGGCTCTAGCACTTTCCTGCTTGGGCACTGTAAAATGAACCGAAACAATTAAGTGAGCTGGTATTTGTCTTACTCTTTAAAAGATTTAGCAGTGAAATTTAAGAAACAGACTGTTACCAAGAGGATCTACAGGAAGTATGACATTGCTCAACTGACAGTACAAGTGTACAAAAGCATCTTAGATGGATGATGAATTATTACCATAGAAGTATCGTGACACTGTAATCAACCAATTTTAAGAAGTTTTTCATTGCTGGCACACCAGGCATTTCCTCTTCCTTACAAGAAAAGCCAGTATGCTGATTAATAGCCTAATTACAGGTTATATACTTCACTCTGGCCATTACCTTTAATCAGAAATAAAGGATCAGCGCTTTAATTTATTTCTAATATATTTCGAAAGCCTCAGATCTTAAGTTGGAACTCAAGGTCTTGTGGGCTGATGTTCAAACAAACAAACAAAACCCAAAATAATCACATTTTCTCTGTGCTAGGATTGCAATGTATCTGCTCCATAAGTGATGACGTTTAGAAAGGAGTACAAAGTTACACACAGCAATGAGTATTGAAGACACGAGAGTCAAGATTCACAGCTGGTATGAAAGCAGGTAATAAAAAGAAGCCCCTGCTAGACAAGATTTCCTTCCATATGCACCTGTACAATCAATATTTATACAGCTAAATATTTACATGTCACTTGATTATGACGGTTTCAAAAGTTGGAAAGATATCAACAAACAAGTGATGCTTGCAGAGGACCAGGATTTCTTGCAACCTCATTCTTGTCATGTATACACATGAAATAGTGAATACTTTAAAAAACAAACACCACAGTTGCACTTCTACCAATAACTGGAAATATGTTGACAAAAATATTGTACATTGCAAAGCTAAAGCATAGTTGCATAGAGCTATTTGGTGGTTATACAATGGAAGAAAATTTCAGAAATTCCAGAACTACAGTTATTTTTGATGGAGTCAACGACTAAAGCAGTCACAATAGATAAAGGACATAATGTAACATCCAAATACATGTCAAAATTTTAGTTAGTAAGACTCTACTTCAACAGTATGTGCAGGAACAACATATCTCTAAATTACTGCTTAAACCACAGCTCAATTATTGCACTAGGGTTTCCATCACGTTCCTAAATACACTCTCCTGCAATTCAAGTCTGCCCTATCTACCTGATAAATGATCCAGTACCATAAACCCCACAAGAAGGAACAAAAAAAAAGCATGAATTTTAGTTAATTTTTGATTTCTCTTTCAGCTGAACATCAGAAGCTTCTTAAAAGGAAACACTGGGTAAGACAACTCTTTTTAAAGAAACTCACCTCTGCAAACTGAAATAATGATGACTTCTGACAGGCCTCTGTAGAATTAGTTGCATCAGATTGGCAAGCATTCGAGGAAATCTGAAATAAGGAATGTGCAGAGTAAGATTGAAAGAAGCACCTTTGAGGTCTAAGAACAACAGCGAGCAAAATGAAACACCAGGCAACAATAACAAGAGGCAGTGTTCAACAGAAGACAGGCAATCTAATGTTTCACGCTCCTTGATAGGTTAAATCAAATTTATAGGTGAAAACACAGTTTAGCACCCATTGTAATGCATGTGAAAATCACCTAAGAAGAAAGGCCACCAAAAAAACAGGGATTTTTTTTTTTTCCTTTTATAATTCCAAACTTTTTTGCAAAAGAGTTTTATGCAACAGAATACTAAACTGATGATGTTGGGCTACATACACAACTACCTTGTATTGGTGATGCTGTCAACACTGCTGTATCTGTAATTTGTATTACCATTCTGAATAAGAAAACTACTTAGAAGCTAAAAAAGGGTTTTTTTGAAGACACTGAGAGTTGCTAAGTGACAGAAATACTATTAGAAAAATAATCCCAGATCACCTAATAGCACAAAAATAAATAGTTAAGGGTACCACAAGCCTAAAATTGCTCAAATAATGTATCTAAACATCCATTTAGGGGTGCTTATGGGAAGCAGTGCAAGAAAGAGTCCTAGCTTCTGAAATCAAAATACAAACAAATGACTGTTCAAAAACAACAGCCTTATTCAAATTAACAGAGAGCTTAGCCATACTATTATTAGCCAGAAATGTGTTAAACATTCTGTAAAGGAATTGTATCAAATATGATATATTAATTAAACCTCACATTTGGGTGTGAAAGACTTGCATGTGTAACTCCTAGAAACATGAGCTACTGTTAGTATAAAATAAGGTATGTGACATGGCTTACAGGAAACAGAAGAAAGGAAGGAGGCTTTGTGGGATTTTAGGAAGAAGAAACAGGATGGAAATTTTTTTCTCTAACAATTTTTAATTTTTCCATGAAATTTCAGTTTATTTAAAACATTTTGATGCACATGTATTTTTTCTCTTATTTATTACCAAAACAAGTATGTCAATAGTATTTATTAGTGAATGCACACATGAGATTTACCAAGCAACTGCATCTGTTGCCGGAAAGCACAAAGCACCGCAGAACAACCAGGCCTGCAGCACACGCAGCTTCTGCTGCTGCTCCTCCCGCTGTCTGTCCAAGATGCTTAAGCACTACAATAGCACCAGTGGCATTTTGTTTCAGGAATCCACTACCCATACTCCCCTGAAAACACTAAATCCAAGTGTAGCAACCCACAGGCCAGGGGGAACCACAGCACATGACAATTTGCTTATGTATACAGTCGAACTTCCTTCTTCCCTGCCATAAAACCACACATTAACAGTGTCTCCTATGATCTATGATTCCATTGTATTTCTTAAACTCCAAGCAGGATGTTTTATCAGTGTACTATGGGAGTATATCAACCCAAAGGGTTACAAAGACTGTATTTTTAAGGCCTGCCTTTTGCTTTTTCAATGGTTTGTGTCACTGTTTTCACTGATATAATGTTTATTACTGCTTTTCTCATGTCTCTGTATGATCTGTTTAAGATGTCCGTGTCTCAGCAGCGGTGTGAATTGTACCAGGGATGCATACCAACCTTGCTGCTGCTGAGTGACCCGTCTCTGAAGGTCCAAGTCTCTGCACTGGTGTGAAATACATAAGGATGCTCGCATGTCTGAGAGCTCATTCGGTTATTTCAGGCCACTCCACTGGTTGGATTCTTCCAGGAATAACCAAATTTGGGATTTGGTTCTTCATACAAACTTAAATTTTCTGTTGTTCGACCAGCTGCCTTATGTAGCCTAGTTTGTGGTGTCTATTGAAGCAGTTTGTTTGTAAGTGGAGCCTATTCAACGTGCTGTACAAAAGGGCACTACTTTGCTTAGGAGAAGCGACGATGAACAAGCAAGCTGCATGAAACCTCTCCGCTGCCCGAGACGGGCACTGCAGGGCCACGCATGCCTGAACTCTGCCCACACGCCGTAACGGAGACCGTGGCTCCGCAGCTTCCTCCGCCATGTGAATGTGCCAACACCTACCCGAGCTGGCACAGCACAAACCAGCTCCGAGTTAGGGGCCATTGATCCATGTCACCCCAGGAGCACTGTGCTGGAGGAGAGATGCCCTCCCGAGAGGGGCTATTATGGCTCAGCCCCTGCCACAACAGCGCCGAACGGCACTCGCTCCCCGGGTGGGCACAGAGAGGGAGGACGAGCCTCCCCGCTGCCCCTGAGCCCACGTGCTGGGCATCGGGCACAGCATGTTCCCCGTGGAAGGCGTGAAGCTCAGTGTCCTACAGCTTTGTGGGTAAAGGACAGACTGCTGGGGCCCAGTAACTCAGAGGTGATTTTGTGGTCAGAACAACTACACTTTTCCTATCAATTTCCATTATCTTTAAAAAGTTAATGCTGTAGCCTTTGCTTGACAGAAGCGCTAATTTGAGCTTGTTTCTTCTATTTTGCTGCTCCCCATATACTCCTGACTTGTGGGAAATTTATTATCTCCGGGACTTCCAACCTCTGCCAGGCTGAACCTGATCAAAGCGTTAAATAACTCCCAGAGGGAATGGATGCACAGACAGTGCCACACCGCGTACGTCTCATTTCCTGCCGTAATAAAACGTCCTCGACATCTCCTCCTCGTTTCTCCTCTTTCCTCCTCCCAGCTTACCCTCAGCCGCACCAGGAGACTTTTCACTTCTGATTTACACCCTGCGCAGACTCGGCATCGCGTGCAAGATAACCTTTCGTTCTCAAAGCAAAGGAAACCGCGCGGGTAACACATCTGTAGTCTCCCTTTCCGGGAGCTTTAACGCCGTCCTCATGCGCTGGGGAGCGGCGAGGGGGGAAACTAGAAGAGCTAGGTTTTGGACTAGACAACAAATTCTGGGATTTCTGGGCAGTAACCTGCAGACAGGCCACTAGGTGCTGCTGCAGGGCAAGCAAAGGGCCTGACAGAGGGCAAGTAAGGGAGATGGGCCGGGAGGCCAGCGGGCAAGCAAGGAGCGTTCCTTGCCCGGCTTCAGCTTTTCTGGTAATAAACCTGCTGTGAGGTCCAGGCGTTGGCCTAGCACAACGACAGGAGCCGGAGCAGATCCGTCCGGTGTTTCTGCTCGGGTGTTCAACAAAATACGCTCATACACACTTGTGTAACTGATGAGAGGACTCAAAAGCCGGGGGGAAACTCAGGGCATAGCCAAGCCCTGTGTTTACTGCTGGCAAGGCCTGCAGCTTCCCTCGCCTGTCCGCTCAGTAACTCCAGCTGCTGCACGGAAATCAACCGCGTACTGACACTGAATTCTGTTACGAGAAGAAAAACTCTCTAGTCTATAGAAAAAAATTACAAAAATAGGAACATAACCGGTGACATACAAAGATGGTAACTGAAGCCTCAAGGCAATTGTGTAAATACCGCTGTTGTGCCTCTTCCCATCCTCTCACTGGCGGGGCACTTTGTTACCTGCCGTGTGGGCTTCTGACAACTCAAAGGCTGAACACCTAACCTGAGAAGTCCCTGTACATCCATTTAGCATACACTCGACAAAAATCAGCGGGCGTTGAATACACTTACATGGGATTAGCAGACCTCTAAGTATAATTTTTCCCTCGTCTTCTCCCAAGTTCTATGCAAACTATGCCAGTGCTGCCCTCCTTTCTATTAACAATTTCTAAGATGATAATAGTATTTAAGGCCACCCAAGTCTGCATAAACATACACATGCACAAGCAGTCAAACTGCATCTTGACAGGTAATCTCATGTCTGGCGGTCCCCCAGTTTAAGAACCATATATATGCACGTGTATCTTACAGGTACAAACACATGCTTTAATGATAATGAAGACTACATGATATCATTTAGAGCATTCTTTTAAAAATGACACTGCACCTGTCTTTTTTTTTTCTCCAGGGTTTTAGATACAGGACATATACTTATATACTAACACATACATAAAAACAACACCTCTAATTTTTCACAGATAAGCAACTTCTGAACCTCTTCAATACCTTTGCAGCCACCTCAGTACACCAAATTCTCCCCCATGTCAATACCAACTCTAACACAACACAACTAACCTCCCTCCACTGAAGAGGAAAGCAGCTTACCAATTCTACAATGAATTCTTGAGCTTCTTACTTGAGCCTGCCATACCACCTCCTTGCATATTCTAACCTCCCAAATGCTGGTTTCAGTCTGAGATTGTTTTCAAGCATAAGCATGGAAATCCAACCATAGGTTGTTCCATGGGTATACAAAGAGGAACATCTTATGGCTCCTCTGTCCACATGCCCAAGGATGGGAACACAGAAGTGCTGTTCAGTTATACAAGTCCAAACAGGTTTAGGACCTTTACTGCATCTGGGGAAATTGTTCCGTATCTAATCACCACTAAAACACTGAATCAAAAGGAAATAAAGGAACATGGAAGACACACCAGGGCTGTCAAGCAAAGAAACAGAGGAAGCTTCCCAGTGTGCAGAAACACAGCTGGTTTTTTTTTCCTGCTGGCACGCAGTTAGGAGGAATGAACTTCATCCATTTGGGTCCCTTTGAGAATACCAAGCACCTAGATTGTTCTGGAGGATATATTTTTACATAGGGGCCCCTCTGAAAGAATTGGAGATGTGCAGTTTTGCTCCCTGGGAAAGTGCTCTGACACTTACCCACTTCTCAGATAGTGTAGGACAACTAAAATACGGTAACTTAGTAGTAAGCAGGGGCTAATTTCTGGCCCATCGTTATTCTAACAACAGCCAACAAATCCCTCAACCAGTTTTGTTCAGGCTGTATTTATGACAATTATTTTGCTCTACATTTTGGGGGAAAGCAGATTACACAGCTTGCCCCTTTGATGTGGAGGGCCAGGTTTCAAAAGGAGCCTACAGGCCCAAAAGAGCACAGCATAGTATAGCTTGTACATAAATATTAGATCACAAGCCATACTGCATGCTTCTATCAGAAAAAACGGGGTTTATGTAGGAGCACGGGAAACGTGTCTTTTGCTCATAAAAAGAAAGTCCCAATTCAAAAAACCATTCATATACTAAAACAATCACACATCATCCTTTTTGATTTGTCTCTAAATCCACATGCAGATTTTATTCCTTCACTGCCACGTGAAATCGTACTACTTGAGGCACTTTTCATGTAAAACCAACAACGCTCAACTCATAAGGTCATAGCAAAGACCCTTCTGTGACCACAATACGCCTTCCCTCTCATTTAAACAGAACAACATAGTAAAAACTATTTTTAAAGTCCAAGATGAGAGATTCAAAGTTTGAAAACACTTTAGCACAAAATAATTAATTTCTTTTCACTTCTCTGCCAGCTTTACCCTAGTGTTCCTTATTTTTCATGCTGCAACAAAGAAAGGCAGTACGCACACGTGCACAAAGACTTCCACTGCTCAAATTGGTGTGCAAACCATTGAGGAGTCTGGGCAGTACAGGAAGAATTAATCTTAAATGCACGACACCTTTTCCTCCCAATAACAACAAAAAAAGAAAACCTCCTCACTTCCACTGCTCTTCTTTCCAGGCTAGAGATTTATGGCAGTGACTACCCATTTTACCCAACATACAAGCCACCTTTTGAAAGATTTTCAAAGCTGGCCCAAAAAATAGGTCATAAATAATAATCAGTCTAAAGAAAGATCAGAGGTCTCTGCACTACTGGAGGTATGCAGGAACACTTCTATTTACTAGACTCCCTTTGTAAAAACAAAATGTTTGTGATGGCAACTGAACTACAAACTTCTTTTTAGACATAAAGACTTAGTGAATAGGAGTAGACTGCAATACTTCACCTGTTAGCACTTGCGTGGTTTCAGAATGCATATACGACACTGACTGTATGGAAATTTTTCGGTATTTATTTTGCTATTAGTGCCAAGGCCACAGTTGTGCGAGGCATTGCATAAGCATATGAAATCCTTGCGCAAAAGAGCTTGCAAACCACCTGTTAACACAGTTGCTGTATTTCAATCCTTCTACCTGTGACAATATCCTCTCATGGGGCAGACCAAATATTCAGTCAGCAAAGTTAGTATTGAACTGATATAAAAACTGGGCCCAACCTCTACATTCACAGTTGGGATATAAGACTCGTATCACAGGGCTCATACTTCAGTCCCACCTGAGGTTACCCAAGATGTATCTTAAATATTATTTCCCACTGGTCAAATATTCCTTTTCAGAGCTCTCTTTAAACTGAGGGCTCGTGGTAAGGCAGAGAAGAGAGTTCCTTACCTCTTGTGCAGTCAGGGCATGTTCTCCTGCTAGAAGCAACATACTTAGGCCTCCCATTTGTGTAGGATCTGTTAAAAGAGTAAAACCAAGTCTGAAGTTTATTCATTTGCTTGTTTAAAGAACCTACCATTTGCAGTGTTAAACCCCCAGAAGACTACTTGTCACAGACACTCTAAGCAAGCTGCCATAAAAGGCAGTTCAAGAGAATCACAAATAACCATTTCTGTACCCTCTGGGAGAGGCTTTCAAAGCTGTTTGAAGGATTTAATTGGATTTGTGTGCTTAACACCCCATTGCGTGGATTTACAATTTTACTGCCAAAGGTTTTATGTACTACAGAGATGGATATCTTTAAAACAGCAACTGTAATGATCTCATACATAAACACACACAAAGATGCTCTAATATCTCACACGTTTGTAACTCAAGGATGCTCCTACCGAGGGAGTGGTCCCCTTCCTTAGCCACTGAACAAGGACGGAACAAAATGACATGATCAAGTTCTGAAGTAAAATTTCTATTTTCATTTAGTTTTAATTCAGAGCTGCATTTAGTGGTGAAAAGTGCCAGCCTGACAGCTCTGAAGCATGAAGTGCTTGATCCTCTGTGCCAGATCTGTGCAGGCACTGGCCAGGCAAACTGCCTGGCAATACAATATATAATTGAGGCAAGTAAAATGGAGATATAAATGTTCTTTTTCCAAGTATTTGATGCTGACAGCTTCTCGCCTCCAGCCTTCCCACACCTCAGGAGCTCGGAAAATGACAACAAGAAGTGAAAACAATGAACACTGGCACTGCATTACTCATGGAGTGGCTTTTCCACTCAGAACACTGGTTGCTCTTCATTATTATGAAGACTAATTGTCTGATTTTGGGGGACTGCAGGGGCCCAATTTAACAGAGCGCCATGTAGAGAGAGTGAGACAGTCTGTGGCCCAAACATCTCGCACAGCAGCTACCACGTGAGAGTAAGGGAAGCATTATCCTTGCTGTATTGCTGAGACACCAGCTTCAGTAATGGGGAGACACGACAGTAACCTTCCCCAGGTTTCACTAAGTGTGCACTCACATTTTCCAATTTCCTTTCACCAAATGATACAAAAACTCTGTCTACAGCAATAAATTACATGTGCCCAGGACCACTCCCTGGAATGGCGGCCAACTGGCACAATTACTCTTGTCCATTCGGTTGCATTTTGTTATGCAAAATTTAGATGCAGAATAGCTGCAACCAAAATGTCCACTGGGAAATCCCCTGGCCCATTCCCACTCATGACTGGTGGCAAGGAATTTGTTGAGCTTTTCAGCTGACATGGGCCAAACCTGTACCCGTAAACCTCCAAACGATTTAGTGCTACAGATGATCCAGGTCCAGTTCACAGGAATACTCACTGGTGCGGTTTAGTTCAATACCACAGATGTTATCAAAAGTTCTCCCTCAGACAGCATCTTGCACTGATACTCACAGGGTAAAGTTTTTTCAGTACTCTCTTAAAAGAGCAGCAAACAGGAGCAGGGGAAAGAAATATGAATAAATCAGGCTCATCTACTATCTCAAGGATAGAAGAGTGGCTCGTTATCTTAAGAACACAGCCTGAAGAGCATCTGGCTTCAAACCCAATGTTCAACTGGAATTAATTTTTTCCTTTACCATCATAAATAGGCAGAAGGTGTGGGGTTTTTTTTGTCGTTTTGAGTTGTTCTTTTGGTTTTGCTTTTTTTTTTTTTTTTCTTTTTTTTTTTTTTTTAAACTTTTGACTTTTAAATAAAGAAGGGAACAAACGATATTAAGTTTCTACAAAGAGACAAGGCACTATGAGCAGTATAGAATCTAGTAACAAGAAGTGGTTGAAGAAACGGGAGACAAAATGGGAAGGGCCAGCAAGTACCTAAGCACAATTCATAAGCAAAGTGATCCTGTCAGCACAGCACTTTCTGCCATCAAAATCCTTGATCAGAAACTGTTCAGTCCTTCAAACAAGAGGACACCAGAGCAATAAAGAAGTGACAAGTGAACATGCATCTTAAAAGATAATGCCTGAGCAGGCAGTTCATTTGGAGGAAGGAGAGACAGGAAGAGATGTCCAGGCCCATCATAAAACTTACTGAGCTCCATATTAAACACTAAGGGCTTGGCTGGTTGCTTTCTACTTTCTTTATTTCCGTTGGAAGGCTGTTGCAGAATCCAAATCTTCTAAGCATTAAGAGCTTTCTTCCAGTTTTCAGCTTAAATTTACTCAGAGTCAGGTGGCACACATTTTTTCCGGTGCTTGCATCTTTAAGATTAAGTAACTGTTCTCCCTAAACGGTATTTCCTTCTGTGTTTACAGGAGTCACCCTACTCTTCTTCCACTTGCTTTCCTAGCCTAAGCAAATCAAGATCTCCTGATGTCATCAAGCATGTCCATCTCCCACAGTCCCAGCGATCCCTGTAGCTCTCCCCTCCAGTTATTCCAGGTGGAATTCAGCTTTTTGTACACGAATGATGAGCAGGGCAACCACGTCAGATGAGCTGTGCTTTGTTCAATGGTATTAATTCTTCTCTACAGTTCCTGAAAACACTTTGCCTAACACTCTGCAGTACAGCACTTTCTTATGCCCACATCACACTGATGGCTCCCAAGGCTCTCTTGTGCTTCACTTTAGTTACCTGTGGGTCTTCTTCCTCCTTCTCAGTTTTGGCCAACTGGAGAACACCCAGCTTATGGCTCTAAAATTCTTCCCCCTCTTCTAAATATCTTCTTGGTGGTCTCAGCTTAAATTGTTTATTTAGAGACAAAAATTCAGAGGAAGGAAAAAAATGACAGCTAAGTGTAAAGTGGAAGTTTAATTTGGTGCTTAAACAACTTGAATACTTATGCTGCAGCTGTAGCAGAGGGCTGCTGGTTAGATGTCTGATCATGATAAAAACAAAAATCCTTCCACTAAGGTTTCAAATTAACAAAATAACTTCATCTAAGGGAAGACAACATGTACATATGCAAACACTGCCATATGTTTATAGTGCCTTCTCAGCACAACAATGTTTCTCTTATGGCACTAAGAACTTACTGCTATTAAGAATTTTAAATGCAATTTTGAAGCAATTTACAGTTCAATAAACAGTAGTGAGAAAATACCACACATATTTTACTTGCAGAATGGGAGGCGATCCATGACTTTCTAAAGAGCCTTCAATATTGATGAAACTTAAAACTATCTCACTATTTGGGAACAACATACTTTGTTAGTATTGGTCTGGCAGGCTGGCTTGTTCATCATTACAATTTTTCAGTCAGAGGAAAGAAAGAACCAAGGAAGAACTAAGCAGAAAGAAACCAAAACAAAACAGGATATTGCATCTTTAAGATTAAGTGTTCTCTCTAAATGGTATTTCCTCTTCTGCATTTACCGGAGTCACTCTACTCTTCTTCCACTTGCTTTCCTAGCCTGAGCAAATCAAGATCTCCTGATGTCATCAAGCATGTCCATCTCCCACAGCCCCAGCGATCTCTGTAGCTCTCCTCTCCAGTTAGGATATTGCCAGCAGATACTGGATCTACAGATCCAATATTGGAGATACCTCAATATTGGAGATACTGCTGGTGCTTAGATGTCTAATATTCTACAGATCTCTCCAGTAGGATATTGCCTCCTTTAGGAAGCGTCTTTTTTCCACCCTTTGCTTCACTAGAAAGCTTTTTGGCTCAGATGTGTTTTTTTCTGATGTAGAAACATGAAAAGTAGTGGGAACATTGCATATTTGTATAGCAAAGCTGTTGCCCATTTAGCCCTGTAGTTGTGAGGGTAGATACCGCAATGGTCACGTTCACCTGTGAACAGCAGTTGTCTTTGCCCTACAGCCTACAACAGATCACAGGTGAGCCACGTCATGAGAAAAACATGCTCAATGACAAATTCCCAGCTGGATGAGCAAGGACACCCCACTAGTGGGTCTGCAGGTCAGAATCCCAATGCTGGTGCCACACCTCAGGTTCTTGACACAATGATAGGTCAACACACAAGTGGGGTGGTTATTGTTGGAATGCCAAAAATAAAGGAGAGATATGGCCTGCGTGGGACTTGAAAACAGAAAGGAAGATCTTACTCTGTCCGTATTACATTTTCCAAAATGAAATGTAATATGTAAAAAGCAATTAAGATAGGATCAACAACTGCCAACAAATAAAACAGATTTCCCGGAATGATTCTGGAATCACGTAATCCCTGTCCTAAGGAAGCTATCTGCCTTGAAGATGCAAGACAGTCAGTGACATTTCAAAAGGTAAAAGTGTTCCTGAGGTGGTTCAGCTGCATTTTAGTTCATCAGCTAGTATACAGCCTGGATTTTAAAAGAGGTTGTGCTAGATAGAAGAGTCAGTTGAAATGAACTATCACCTGAAGTCAAGGAGAGAAGAACACAACAAAACATACTTAGCACAAACCAGCATACAGCTGACAAAGCAGTAATCCATTTGGCATGGCAGACTTGTTGTGATTTGGATGCTCCTAACATCTCTGTCACAAGCTGTCGTTATTTTAGGAGCTATTGTTACACTCAAGAAATAGCCAGCCCTCACTGGCATGAGGACTTGGAGAGATCCCTATGAATTACTATGCTCATTGACTCAGTCTGCAGTAAAAAATAAAATAAATAAATGGTAATTAAAAAAAAATCAAATCACATCTAGCACAAAGGGGCTTTCTTCAGAAATGAATGGCTCTATAGATAAAACAATGGATTAGATTAGTTTCTAATTAATTCTTAAGTTCCCTGCCCTCTCCTCTGACAGGTGTTGATTCAAGATCTCCCTGTGCTCAGAAACTCTACATTTGGATAGCCAAGCAGGAGCGGTGGGGGATGGCAGACAGGGAGACCAAGACCTATTACATGTTCTTTGTGTTAACTCAATAAACCTTTAAAGAGCACAGCCGTTACTCCTCTGATGATGAAAGCAGAATGGGATGAAGGGGCTTGCGATTTTCAGAGCTGGTCTCCCATATATCGTAACTACGTAGCACGAAAAACTTTATTTTGAACACATTTCACAGTTCCTTCATAGCCAGAAGGAATTTCATCACAGGAATTTTCACACCACTATACTAGCAAAAAGGTATACAAGCCTTTTTATCCCTTTACACTTGTTCCATAAAACCATTTTCCACTCTCCAGCTCATGATCTCTCTAAGCAGAAAAGTCCTCCCTGCCACACACATTATAAACTAGGTAAGACATGACAAAGATTCAAATATATCAGTATTTATAAAATCAGAAACTTTAAACCACAAAAAAGAAAGAAGGATGGTGGAGGAAAAATTATTTCCTACCTTGACTGTTAGGTTCTTAAGCTGCCAGTATTTAACATTAACGTCTCTGTATTTCAAGGTCATGACTGCAACAGTTCTGCTATTTGTGGGTATCAGTGAGAGATTATCTGCCTTTCACCAGTTCAGGCACACCACAGACACTTATTCACAGATTGGACTTTTTTCTTTTTTTTTTTTTTTTTAATGTTTAGAAGGTTAGAATCCACCCCTCTAAGGTATAATGGGCAAAAGAGCATCTTAAATGAAATTGAATTACACTTCTCTTGATTTAGATACAAGAAGTTATCTCCATCAGTGCATTCATTGACAAGAACGTTAACACCTCCAACTTCACAGACACCTATAAATTATTTTTGTAAACAGCAAATTACTAAACACAGTACAATGCTCTATAAAAAAGAATGTACACAATTAACATTTTCCTTTTCAACTAGAAAAGAAAAAAAATCTCTAACAGCAGATAAGCTGGAATTAAAAACCAATCAAAACTGGACCCTAAACAGGGTATGGCTTATGATGCCACATGTCTAGACTTGGCTCTTGAAAGCAATCATGCACTATGGAAAATTTTATAAAGTTATTATGCAGAGGTTTAACTAGAGTCTTGGCAACTTAATTTGGGACTTGAAAAGTATTTGCACTACAGTACCATGTGCAGTAAAGAAAAACTGGTATCGCAGTTCAATTTCAACGCCTCATCCTCAAACAAAACGAGGATGCCACATTTCAGTAACACGGATGGAAATCTCACCTGCCATCCCGAAGTTAAGCTGTGGCATTTCTTCGGTTTTTGTTGCTTTCCTGGGGCTTGGTAGGTCTTTTCCAGAGTCTGATGCAAAGGTCCATAACTTTTTCCTGTTTGTGATGGTGGATGACTGCGTTTTCACAGGCTTGTTGGTTGTGGGGCACCACTTGTACCCCGGATTTGCCTTCATAAATGCATCTTTGTACTAGAAAAGAAAAGGAAAATTACCAGTCATGACATTATACTATCCACAGGGCAACAGAGTGCACTGAGTGTAAGAGGATTTAATACAGTAAATAATCCTTAAATATCTTGATTTTTTAACAGTTTAATCACATGCTTAGAGTCTGACTGCCAACACAATTTAATGAGAAGAAATATTAAGATAAGTAGAACTGTATTTAAAAAAGTGAGTTTTCTCTTTCCTCTCCTGAGGGTTTATCACTCAGATCAGGTTGAAGTTCTGATCCTGCAAACTGCTCCCCAGTGCTTGAACATGCTCACTCTCTGAGAAACAAAGACAGCTATTTGAATTCTTTTGCGGGTACAATCTTTGTTTACTTTCTAGTTTGAATGAAATGAAAACTTACGTTTAGCAATAAAAGCAGCATGATGCTCCTTACCTTGCACTCATTTTTCTCTAATAGTTCTGTATTTTAGAATACTTGAGTATATGCTTTCCCAAACCAGTCGTTGAAAATAAAGCACTACCAGTTATCATCTCATTTTCAGTAACTTCTGATACATCATTCCAGCATTCCTTCCAAAATGTACCATGTTGCATGGCTGCATAAACCAAACGCGGACTATTTAAAACTTTCTTTGGCCTTGAGCACACAGCACATATCTCAGTTGTTTGCTATATTCTTGGTATGAGGCAGCAAAACGAATGAAGCCAGACTACACATGGGGGGTGGGGGGAAAAGGTCTGGATCTGTCACAGCTGGAGGGGTAGGGGGAATGATGGGGACCTATTTTATTCACAAAATGCAACAGTGATGTTTTCCAAGTATCTTGCTGACCAGACCAAAACAAGATTTTTTAATGTTAACAGCAATAAAAAGAGCGTATTTCAGTATTTTAAATGTCTTGCTACGCAAGGTGGAGAATGGGTGAACCAGAGGAACGTGCCACGCATTCCAGCTGCAAATGTTTGCCTAACAACTGATAGGTTGGTCCCAGTAAGTACCAGTGCTCACTGCAGGGAGAAGGAACCCACTACCTCCTCGTGCACTCAGTAGCTCTCGATGGCAGCAAACAACTCAAAGAGCG
>NW_009630757.1:12637-14897 GCF_000690535.1 Cariama cristata | reverse complement strand
CCTGAAGTACACGGCAGGGCAGCCGCAGGAAGTTTATTCCGCGATTACGCATGCTCCCACCCACCCAGCTGTCATCAGTCCCAGTTACAGCACAGAGAAGCACCTGTTTCACCTGTTTCACGCACATGCCTGCACAGAAATACACGTAGAGGTGAAAAAAACAAAACCAAACAAAACATCTCTTGGGTATGAAATACAGAAATAGTACTGAAAACCTTGTCCTCTGGGAGAGTTACTGCAGTGTTTTCCCAGATCAATATATGGCACAGTTTGTGGCAGGATCACCATCACATGTGTATCGCTTGCTTTCATTTCCATTGTAACCTATCAGCTGGCACTTGCTACCTCCAGACTGTAGCAAGGATAAAAACACTGCAGTTTACAAGAACCACAGCACTGCATGAACCCTCCATGTGAAGTCCTGTATTTATAGATATGGCTACAAATAATAAAAATCTGCAGGGACCACTGACCCACATATGTGCTGTATTTTCCAAATAGGGTGTACGTATTTAAATCTGCAAACTAAGGACTGTGACACCTCTCACATCACCCCGCTTCTTTTTCCCCTCAGTTTGGTTTGGGAGCTCAGTACACCACAAAAATAGCCTGGTGGAGGGAAGGGAAGGGGGTAAGGGAGGAGGCGGAAAGGAAATACACAGCGAAGCAGCTTTGCCTTCCATTGTTAAAGCCACAGCCCACTCACAAATTGTGGTTCCAGCCTGCAGAGCGAAAAACGCACAGAATTACTAGCAATGAGGTACAGAAGCTCCTCATATCAGCATCGCTGCTTGGAGTAATTGAATTATTCTATGGAGTAGTTTGACAAGTTGACAGGCTGCCCATCAAACGAGAACCAGAATGCATGCCATTTGTGAGAGACAAGGCAGCAATAAGCTTTTAATCAGTTTCCAACAAGAGCAATTCAAGTGAGCTGGTGTATTAATGGATTTTTTCCTCTGCAAAGCCAAGAAGTGAATATTAACTGCACTCTCCGAAGGGGAGGGTACAAACTCGGGGAGGACAACTCATCAGCCCCTTTCACAGTTTCAACACTCAAGATAAACAAAAATGGAAATGTAAAAAGTTGAACAAGGGCCAAGTACGTTTATAAAACGCAACTTAAATGAGCTATACAGTAACAAGAAAATGCCAGAGGCAGCAGTGGAGCTTACCGTTTTCCTCCATTCCACCAACTGTGCAGTAAACCAACTTAAAACAGCCAGCCCAAGGACATGTCTAAAGTCACTTAAAAATTGAAAAAAAATTTAAAAATAAAAAATTTTTTAAAAAAAGGTAGATCCTTAACCTGGAAGGCAAAGACACCACCTTGGTTCCCATACAAGTGGCACAGACAGCTGGTAGGGTCATGTCCCGAAGTTCCAGGTGAGATAAAAAAAAGTACAGGGTACGTTTGTGGGATCAGTCTGATGTATCATTTCTGTTTTGTGAAAGCCTAGGGAAGGATGTGTTATGTAGTGAGACCAGTGCCACTTCAGAGCTGAGGTTTAAAAAAGGTGCTGTGCTTCAGTCCAACTCCCTGAGTTGCTTTCATCACCAAATAAAAAAAGATTTGCTTTCTCCAGCGTGGTGGGAACAGGAGCTCACAAGTGGATTCCAGCTACACCTCAGGGTAGCAGTTACCATGTGCTTAACTTTAAATGTATGCTTAAATCCCACCAACTGGCTATTAAATCTCCTATGAATCCCACAGATCTACCAAAAAAAATAAATCCCCAGAAAATCCTACACTCTGTTTTTCACTCCTGAAGGATGCAGGGTTCACATTACACATTATGGTCCATACGTCACGCAGTGAACCTGCCAGACTCCAGCCAGCAAACCAGAACATTTGTCCCCTCCTACCCCAAGGTGGCTGCCAAAGCAGCGGCATCACAAGGATAGCAAGCTCCCGGTCAGGTCGACGCCCCCTGCGAACCGTCGTGACGGCGGCTGGGGAGGAGAGGCTTCCCCCCCTGCCACTGAATGGCAGCAGCCTGGATTTATTTCCTACAGGAAACAATCCCGACTGCGTGGATTTTGCCAATGCAAAGCTGTATTTAAAAATGAAGTGTTTTCTAGCAAGGGAAACAGAGCTTGAACAACAGCAATCTCACTGGATATTTTCAAAGGCAGCTGAATATTCCCAGTAAGCCCTGTAAGAGTTAAAAGAACACTACCCCTATTATTGTAGTAACTAAAAATGCTGAGCATATTTATGAGCGGCCGGAATTCATTTTCCCCTCAGTGCAGGGAAATA
>NW_009630757.1:0-12627 GCF_000690535.1 Cariama cristata | reverse complement strand
AGGAATAGTCATGGTTCCACTTGGAGTATTTATCAGCTACTAGGCTTATATCCTAGATAATGAAACTTTCAAAGTTAAGTTGATCTAGGAAGTCTGCAGGATACCAATAGAAAGCCGACCCTAAAGAAAACACCAGCAGAAGCTGACACCGAGCTCTCCAGGCACAGCAAGAGGTTTCCAGGGCAAGTGTTGCTACAAGAGACCATAAACCACAAGACTGAAAATAGAGGGAGCACGGGGCCAGTTTTTCTAGGTAATTAAGGCACCCCAAGGTGCAGACAGGCACATAATGGGATTTTCCAAAAGTGCCTAAATGAACTATAGACCCGATTATCCTCTCAGAGGGAATCAGGCATAGGTGTCCAGCCCCCTGGGAAATCTCTCGTAATTCCACTTGGCAAAAAGTCTGGGTGCCTCACTATCTTCCAAAATCCTAGATCTTGCATATAGCTAGGCATACGTAGGTAAATATACGAATGCCTTAATTTGTACACTGTTGAGACAGTATCACCGCTAGGACTAAGCAGGTAAGAAACTGAAAGCTTCTTGCTTGGTGCTTGATCCAAGGTAACTGACTTTGTAAGCTATGGCTTCAAGTAGCAAAAACATCCTTGAGACGGGAAAACAACAGGAGTTGTAGCCACTGCAGTAGGGACCTCTTCTGTTGGGCCTATTAGTATCTCTGGAAGAACAATTCAGATGCTCAGGGTACCCAAGACATGTTGTGGGGGTCATGCATCCGACACAGGGTCCTTCGGGAGATGCTGGCCCTGCCAGGGCAGCGGCCAGAGGCTATGCGGTGAAAACTGGAAGTCAAAGGGCACTGAAAAGCTACATTTAAGTAAGAGAAGCTCGTCCACTGTATTGTAAACCTCAATGAGCTTATATATTTAGGTTCTCAAACACAAGATTATTGGTACAATGGTAATTTTATGTCCTTCCAAAGGCATTCACCTTCTTGACTTTTAAATGAGCTCTCTTTAGGAAAAACACCAATAAATGGTTCGCACTAGAGTTGACAATAACATCTTTTTGACAGTCTCAGCAGTAAGCCTAACTACAAAAGTGAGTGTTAAAACAAAACAATTGATCCACACACAGAGAATAGGCCTATTGGAGAAGAAGGCCCAAATATATTCAATAGCACATTACAGCCAATTATTGTTGTAACATACGATTGTTTAAAGAATAAAAATTAAATGCTATCTCTCTTCTACATGTTCTTGAAATTAGTTGTAATGAGGTCAGCTACTTAGATTTATTGTTTCGCTTTGACGCTGAATATGCAATTTGTTCTTCATGCCAAGGAAAATAAATAAATCACTGCAGGAACAACGATTTCTACAACAATATGATTAATAGTTTCAGATCTGTCACTTCATACAGAAGTCCTGCAATCATTTTCCTTCTTAATGAATGAGTTCCCTCCAGCAAGACAAAAGGCTAAGAAAAACAGTCACATCAGGTTTGTTTCTTCCAAAAATTATTTCTTCATTTTTCATCTTTCCTTCCTCTGTATCTGCACTGGATCTCCTAATTGTCCTTTTCCCACACATTTCAAACAGCATCACTAATTTGCAAGTGGGAATGCAGAACAAATCAGGAATGGCTGGACAAAGCTAAGACTCAAGTATTTCAACACCGTGTTGCAGAGGGTGAACTACAGAGGTGCTACAGACCCTGTTTCAAAAAGCAGCTGCCATGCAGAACACTTCGTTTTCCCTGTGGACCTTTCCGTGCTCACACAAACTATGGAACATCCAGACCTTATATACGTGTTAACAGTAGCAGACAACTTCAGGTGACAGGTACAGGTAACCGTTCCCCCAGTTGTTTCACAGCTATCCGTACTTCTCATAGTGCACTAGCATTACTCGACATATGAGAGATGTCCTTCCTTCTCACTGGCCCTCCATTATTTTCTTCTAAGATTGAATTCAATGGTTACCCCCAATATACATCACACAGGTAATTACAGGGATCTGTTTTGGGGTGATGTTACCAGCTGAAGTAACTGGCTGTGTCTCACTCTGCTATTGATATTCGCAGCCTTCTTGGGGCCACCTTACCAAGCAAGCTATTTCTTAAAAAGCCCTATTTAAATTTTAAGTTGACATAAAGATACTTTGTGAAACATGGGGATAGATCTCTTTTCCTTGCTCCCAGTTAAAGGGCTCTGGACTTTGCTCCACCAAAGGTTGCTCTATCAGAAACTGGTTAACAATATATAGGGAGAGTACTTCATGAAATACTAATAATTTTTAAATTCTTTAGCATCAAAAGTAAAAAGGGACTACATTTGTTGACTATGCTTTTGGTTTGGTACACCTGTATTATAACAGCAAATGCACAGCTTGAGCTAAGTATCCCTACTCAGCTGACACAGAACTGTATGTTACTGTTTTCAATGGCCACTATCTACACACTACCCACGTGTTAATGCTTGTATCACAGGAATTATCAGGTGATATCTGTCACAAAGTGCATACAATTGTACCAAAGACTACTAGAGTCAGGTTAGTTTGCGTACACAGACCAATTTCTTTTCACTCCGGTCCAAAGGACTAAGTGAATCAAAGCAAGAACAGCAGCTGCTCTGGGCACTATAATCCCACTGGGGAAGCCGAGGAACACGGGAAAGAGAAAGACCCCACAGAAAACATTTAACACACAGAGAAAGAGAAGACAGACAAATATATCGTGAACTCCCTTTACATCCACCATTCAGACAGAACATACCTCCTTAGCCATGTCAGTGTATTTCTGCTTTTCTTTTGGATCTAGAACAGCCCACCAATCTGCCAAGATCTTGGTTGCGCCACGATTATCAAGGCGAGGATGTTCTTTTCGCACGAGAGAGCGATGGCGCTTGCAGAACAAGAGAAATGCATTCATTGGTCGGCGAGCTCGTTGCTCGGAGGACTCGTCATCTTCGGTTTCATCAGCATCCTGCTCTAAACCATCAGCACCAAGGAGCGGCACCTAGCAGAACCGAAAGGCAAGGGGTGTAAACTCAGTTATCCATCCTTCTCATGGAGACTGAGAGTCTGTGGATGCTGCGTGTGAATGAGGGAGACGCACATAGATACAGGCAGCTGTCTCCAAAGGCCATCTGTTCCATCCAGAAGACCTGGAGTTCTACATCAAACCTCCCCATCTGATGGTTCCAGGTTCATTCATGCTCTCTGCAAGACTTAAACTCCAACTTGCAAGTAGAGCAGATTTCGAAGCTGAGGACCATTCTCTAGTAACAGTCCTCAAGGGGCTGGAAGAAGGAGATCCTTCCTACCCACCCCTCCTACAGCCTAGAAATCATCTCAGTGGGATGAGGTGAGTGGAGCTACTTGGACCTCACTCAGGTGCGTTTGCATAGTTAACAGTTGTTTCCCTACCTCCTGCCGTTCATCACTCAGTCTGTGAGCTGTACTGCAGTACAGCCACTGCACAGCTGCCCAGTCAGAGACAGAGGGCAAATCTCAACAGAATATCCTACCAAAATACGCTCTCTCCACTTACAGGGCAGTGTATCATTCCTACAAGGGACACAGCACCGGAGACTAGTTCTGATTGAATGAAACAAATCGCTTGCTGTATGGAGACAGAAAACCATCTCCTACCTAACTGCAACACTGCTATTTTATACCACATTGTAAAAATGACCTGCAAGGTCAACAGAAAGCACCACCAGAGTATTAGGCTCCTCCTTATCCTTGTCAAGGTCACCCTTCCTTATCAGTATTTGGCTCAAGGCAGTCTCCTCAGCGCTGACCTCTCCCTTCCTGCCTTAGGAAGGCACCAAGGAGATGCAGATGTGACATTTCCACCATGTGGATAACGCTTATGTCTCCATAACCCATTCCCACCTCTTGTTACAGAGGATGAGTCTAAGTGTACATTTGTGAGGTGCCACATTGTGGGGTCCTTACAAAAAAAGGGTAAGGCCAGCGTCATTGAACCGTACCAAAATACCAAGCGTTAAACCAGAGACACATTATTCCACCTGTGCTCTCAATATTCTGGAGGACAAGTTGAATTTCACGTGTGAAGACAGTAAAAATTGTTGACAGCTTTTTCCTTCTTTTTCTCTTTTAATCTTTGTATTTTTTTAATCTTTAAAAAAAGGAAGAAAACTATTAGCTTGGTATGTTCTCAGAGCTACTAGAACCAGAAACGAAGCACAGGTTAACTTGATGTCTAAAATAAACAAAAAAAAACATGTCAAAACCCCACCTTGAGCAATGAAGACTGAGATGTGCAACATGTTATTAAAATAACCCAGTTAAAACTCTTACAGTCTAACTCTAAACCAGAGAGTTTTGTCCAAGATTTTAAAGGCATGATTGACAATTCACTGTGTTATTTGCTACTTGCCTTTATAGCTTACGGGCACAGCATCACTTCTTTTTATTGGCTGTGTTTGTACACAAGAGAAAACAGTACAAAGCAAAAAAAATAAAACCACAGCTAGGGAGAATCTGACCCACCATTAACCTTCTATGGTCAAAGCATCCAATGAAGTCTACCTTATCAAGATCTTCCTCTTCTTCTTCCTCTTCCTCCTCTTCAGAGAAGTCAAGGAGTTTCTTGGCAAGCAAAGGATGCCACTGAAGACACTTTCTTTTTGGTCGCTTCCCAGTTCCTTCTCCTTCTGTCGAATGATCCTTATTCCTACTACTGCCTTTCATTACTGTGACCTGTCATGCAAAAAGAGCCATAAATTCACAACAAATCCTTAGACATAAGCGACCATCATGTAGATACTTAAACAAGTCACAAACATATGGGGCGCCCTCAGAAGTTTTTAGTGAGATATTAGATAGAGATTTACTCCAATCATCAACAACAGCATGGAGGTATCTTTTCCAATCTTAACATTTCCACCTAAGGCCCAAATTAACTGGCAAGATACAATTTAAGAATATGAAGCAAGGACACAGCTCTCGAATATGCTCCTGTCTGAAGGACAGCAGAAAAGCCCTCACACTTCACTAGTCAAGTGAGAGACTCCACAGCTCTCCCACATCTGCCCCCACTGTAGTTTTTTCACATTTTGCCACTGAAAATGTCAGGATATCCCTCTTTTTAGCAGTGGAACTTATCGCCGGCCACTCATCTGTTAATCATGCACTTATATATAGCAATGTTGATGCAGAACCTCATGACACTATGAGCTAGGATTTCCCAAGTGCCATTAAAAGGTGCAATAAGGAAATCTGACTCCCTGCCTAAGAGAAGTGAATTTTAATACACAAATTTGAAGCAAACCACCAGAAGTAGTTACCCTGATACTTCCAAAGTACTCATCAACAAGAGCCCCTGCACAGCAAACAAGACAATCTGCTGTTTTTTTTCAAGTGCATGCAGAAGGTAAATCATATTTACTTACATGCCCATCTTGTGTGTGCGCAGCCTTATCTAGAAAATACCTCAGAACTACCTCTCAGTAAAAATACGTGCTTAACACATGCCAACTACCAATTTAAGGGACGGCTTAAGAGATCTGTCCCCATCACGCTGCTTCTACCTGGAGCACATTTAAACTTTGATTTCATGGCACCTGCCCCTCTGTTCATTTTCTGTAAGCAAATCTTGTCTTTTCAGTATTATATGGCACATAATCATGCACCATTTGACCTAAATCCTTGTCCATGACTTGCAAAGCGGATCCAAGTACACAGAAGCAAACAACTGTGGCTTTAAAAGAACATTAAAGTGTGGAAAATCAAGTTGCAATCCAGTATCATGAAATGCAAGTTTGAAACTGTTTCTATCTGACCGTGACATCCGCCACGTACCACACTGCATCACACTCCCCATCAGTCTCTCTTCCTAAAGTGCTGAACCACCGTTTGCTTTTGTTTGGGGTATTTACGGACACAAATTGACAAAAGTAGCTGAGCTACTGTTTGAGCAGGAACTTCAGCTCCTGTGGGTAATAGGGATGCGTTAAGTCTCGGAGTTTGTTACATGATAGAGATCTGCCTATTACTGTAGTCAATAAAGTACATGGCCTATTTCTGAGGAGGATAAATGTGCCACAAGTACAACAAGGAGCAGGCTACTCCAGCCCTCACCACCGACTTATCTAGGTGAGCTAATCATATGGTTTCTCCTACATTCAGTCCTAAGTAAGGCGAGTGTTACTGGTAGCCTTCTACCTCATTGGTGTGAAACTGAATTAATGTTTGAAGAGTGCTCCACGATCCTGCTTTACAAAGCTCAGCTGAAGTCTCAGTGCTATTTCAACAACAACCTCTCTGCCGGCTCCCCTTCGAAAGATAAGCAAGAGAAAACTTCACAGGACTTAAGTGATCCCACGGTGTATTTTACATGTGCTCTCCATCACCTCTGAGGCCCTGCCTATGCTCTACACTGAGCTCGCAATGGAGCACAGACCCTGGGCACCAGTCACCTTGCAAATCCCAAAGGGGCTCTCAGTATGTTACGTCTCTTCACTACTGCCCAGCTCACAAATAATTTTTGTTCCATGCATGAAGGCTAGGTACTAAACACCCAGTTACTCCTAAAATAAATTAACAAAAGCTCACTGCACATTAGGGCTGAAATAGAAACGTATGCCTAGCTCCAGGAATTCAAGTGATGATCATTAGGTTTTTTTCTTAAATTGTGAACCATTTTACCCTAGTCCTCACCCTGAAGCAGCAGTTCTACTATAAAGAGGCTTTTTAGCAAGACGGGTCATTACCCTACCAGCTGAACAAGCATTTAGGAGATCCAAGACACAGAGTAAGTCAGATCCTGGCTGTTATACAGGCACCATTTACTACAGACAGACACAGAGTTGCTCCGCTTCCACTTCGGAGTGAATCTCTGCAACCACCACCAACAAAAATCCTCCTGATTTAACCGCACTGATGGAAGGACTGAGGCCATAGACTGACTTCAAATCTTACTTTTATGGCATGGCCTGGAAGATCCTCACCCCTTAAATATGTCAAGTTATATACTCTATCCTCTATATCCTCTCTTCTTTCCTGTAAAATAGGGCTACATTCACAACACGAACAGATAAAAAATAGGGGCTGAAATAGTTTAGTACTTCTGTGTTTCCAAACTCTTTTTCCCCGTTTTTGCTTATTCAAATTCTCCTAAGTTTTGACCTACATTTCAGAGACTTTTTTGGTGTTCGCTTTTTGCTGATGCCTCTCCCAGTCCAATGTAGGATTGGCATAGTGAAAAATGTTCTAGGTCTCTATTACATTGCATGGGACTTTTCCTCTTAAAAAAAACGGATGCTGACATAGTGTGATGAACTTGTTTTCCTTTAGATTGCTTCATCTTCCGTATTACTACCTCCACACTTCATGGGCATTTCTGTCATAATTGTTGCTATATTCATGTACAAATATATAATTATGAGAGAAGCTGTCCCATGGAAAAAAAAAAATCCAGTCAAATGCAAAACACTGCTAACATGGACACTTTCATTCATTTTTTTTGTATGGAAGGTTTTGGCAAGACATAGCATAACTACTTAGACAAGACACTCCATGGTCAAGTGAAGGCATGTATGATTAAATGATAGTGCAAGTTTTACTAGCATTATTTACTTGCTGAATGGCAAAACATCAATGGAATCCATTTAGTGGACTCTTCAGATTCTATTTATTTATCTGATTTTTTTTTTCCCCTCGACACATCTTCAATAGCATGTTCATTGCTTGTTTTGTATGGGAGACAGGAAGCTGGCAGACAGAAGCAAGCAAAAATACCAGCTCCTTCTCCCTCTCAGGGATCCCTGAGTGCTGGCAAGCATCCCTACCCGCAAGCTTTTGAAGAGAGCCAGACTTGGACCCTACAAGAACTGAAGCATGTGTTTAAGCTTGGCAACTAAATAGCTCCATAGAAAGTCAAAGAACAAATCATGGGCAGTCTTTGCACAGCACCCAAAGCTTAGTTTACAATAACTGGAATTTATGAACCGGATTACAAAAAAAAAAATGGTAATTTCTTCTACAGTATCAGTAAAAACATCATGTCTCTTTTAAGGCAGATGTAACGGCTTGTAGAAGTTAGCAATTAAAACCAGCTAACAAGATTTTACAAGATATTTGTCAGCTTAAGGATAACAAAAAAGTGACAGACACTAGGGAGAAGACAAAACAAAAGTATGGACAGCTTTCCTTTAAAAAAAGGCCACATATGCTTTCTAACTTCACCAGAGGATACCTGTCAAGGCTGACATTCATGATCCACTGACAGCAAGAGATATCTTCAGGGTGATGCTCTACATCTACCTTTAGTGCAGCTACAGATCAAACATTACTGAGATACTACAACAGTAAAAAAATTTAACAACTATTTTTTCTTTTTCACTTTTTTTTGTGTGCTGGCTGTATTATTTCCTTTCTGGTCCTGGAAACATTAATTAAAGAATCACAGTTTTCTTGGCTGTCTTATAAATATGCATACCTAATAGGCCTTCAGAGAAAAAAAAATTAAGATACCTTAAGAAAAGAGCCAGATGGTAGGGGGGAGCAGGGGAAAAGAATGATTGTTAGGCTTTTTATGGCATACATTTCTATTTCAATTACACAACCGTATGCAAGTCTTCATTCTCTAAGTGTTCATTAACAAGTGTTTGATTACCTTCATTAACATTAACTTTTGTTTTCCTCCTGTCTTCCTCTGTTATTTACAAAACCTGATGTAGACAGGTTACCAACTTCTGTGGTCCTAATTCTGGGACACTCTCACCCCATGGTTGATCTGTCAGTGAGAACACTGGTAGTGCTTGTGCTGAACAAGCTGCACTCACCAGGTGTTCCCCAAACTATGTCCACAAACAGCAAAATCCTTATAAAGGTCTTCAAAAGTAACCAAGTGCTGTAAGGTACGTGTTGTAACATAGGCTAGAAAGAAATCCAAGACTGCAAAAGCAGAACCCCAGAGATGTGAACTGTGACTATGTTGTAACTCCCCGTTGGAAGGTTCTCCGTGGAAGAATGCCTCAACTTCAGCAACACTTATTTCCATGAGGACACTGGAAACTAATTTCTGTTTTCCTGTTACCTTAAAATCACGTTTCCTAGAGTCTGGCTGGGCCCTCAGCTGACTCCATGCAGATTACCGGCACAAAGGAGCAAAGGGAAAGTTTCAAGTAGACTTTCCACACCTTCTGCTCTGTTTTATACTATCTCAATTCTCTACTACTTTATAAAAACAAACACCAAAGGGAGAAGAGAGGACCGAACTACGACACTAACGGCTTGGTGTTTTGGGGGCTACCGAGTTAGTGACCTGAGCTGTTTGAACAAAGAAGCAGGAGATTGGGAAACGAGTTCATGTTCTCACAGGTCTAGCGTGCTGAAGAGGTATTTGAATTTTCAGCTAAAAGTAAAAGGAGGTTGCTGGCCGTAAAATACACCTACAAAAATACAGTTTTTTTAAAAAATAAATTTCTTTTAGCACTGGAAAAACTGAAGCAGAATATTTCTATAATGAAGGACAAAAACTAGTGGTACTAATTACTGACCAGTCAGTGAATAGATTCTTCACTGTTTCACAGCAGAAAGCCATTAATGAGCTTTCTCATTTTCGGAGATATGATGGTTTAATGGGGGACACGCTGAGACTCAATGGAGTCCTGTTTGCTAGCAGAGGTTTGGGATAGACTGTCACCACGTGAAACGCTTAGCAACACAGCAACAAGTCTTACTCAGTTTTTAATGACACACTCTTCTATCTTCATAAATTACTTTAAACTATGCCTTATTCTCTTAAACTCAGATCTGAGTTGCTTGCTTTCTTTGTTCGCTAATAGATAAAATTAAAGCCCAAGATCATCAAAAGAATGTTTATAGCATTCTTTTTAATTTTGGGGTTTGTTTCAAAGTCAGTCTTTCACATCTACCAGAGAGGAATAAAAGCAACATATAATAAAAGTAATACATTTTAAACTTCAGCTCTACTCTTTCTCTGCTTATTCACACATGCACAAGAAATAAGATGTTCTTTGGCATTTTTTAATGCAAAGAAATCAACCAGGTTTTGTCTAGTACAAAAAGCACTTTATGTTGAACAACTGTGCTCACCATTAGCATGGTAACAGGATGCTTCAATTTTTTTTTTTTTTTTTAAAAAAAGGAGGGGTGGGGGACAGAGAATAAATTTGTTACTAGTGTTCCGTTGCCTGTTTTAGGTGTCTATCATTGAGTTTTGCTTTTGGTTAATATTGTCACAGCTAATTCTCCAAAGCTATCATTAAGAATGGTTGTAAGGGCATTTCAAGTGCTAGCTCTCCCCAATCTGCTTTTAAAATGGAAACCACAGAGACAGCAAGTGCCCAGGAGGGCACAAGAAAGCCTCATGCATTCAATTCCTAGAAAAAAAACTTGCCTATTCTGTGCAAGGAATACTCTGCCCAGATGTGCTTGTATCACTATGTCAGGCAACTCTGTTTTAAAAGATACGAAATGAACATGAACCTTTCCACAAGACTTAAGCATACTATAAGAAATAAAGCTTAAAAACTCATGAGGAGATATGTAATCTACCACAAAGTCTTTTAATGATGGTTGATTTTAAATAATGATTTCTCACTTGTTTTTCTTTCTAGTTCTATTTCCTCCCCCCTTCTTTGTTTATAGAAGATGACATGAAGAAATAAAATCTTTTACTTTGTATGGAGTTCTTCATTCTTCAGGAATGTCCTCATTAAACTAAGTGAAAGACAGCCAAAACCCTGTCTGCTACAAAACTGTCCTCAGATCCACTTAGGAACTGGATCCTATCATTACACCGCATGAGTAAACCAATTAGGAAATTAAAAAGACAAAACTTAGCATAGACCTCAACTACTGGGTTTTCCTGATGCCCTGCCAGAGAACAAACACAGCTGACTGGACCTTACTTGGCCAAGTGAGTATTTTAACCAACACTTGGCCTGAAATTCAGTACGTAACCCAAACAGGGGAGTGCTACATCAGCTACGGTACTGGAAAACCAAGTTACGAGCGTATCGTGGCTAGGTTGCCAGCAAGTGCTTGTTGTCAGTAGGGCAAACTACTTGTTAAACTACAACCTGGTAATTGTAGCCTAGAAAATACACTCAAAAAAAAAAAAAAAGAGAAAAGAACAAACAGTAAAAGGACAAGGAAAGATGGGGAAGAAAGAAAAAAAAGAGCGAAAAAAGGGGAAAAAAAGAAAAAAGAATGAAGAAGGGTAAAGAAAAACAAAGGCAAAGCTCTGTGAAAACTAGCATCACTTAGCTTGACAAAGACAAAATAACAGGCTTTGAATACGTAAAAAACATCAGCAAATAAACTATTTTCCACATCCATAACGCAGAGCACAAGTGGGTGGCCCCTGCTGACGGGAAGGAAAAAGGAGGCCAAGCCCTGGCAAGCGTTCCCTCCCCGGCAGCGCTAGGGGAGCAGTGGGGGGGAAGTGTCTGCTGGGGGGTCACCCACCGCCCTGGGACTCCCAGGGGCAATGGCACTGCTGAACAAACCGCCCGAGTCATCCTCTGTCATCGGCCCTACCTCATACCCTAAATGTAAGAGAACTTAATTTAATTATGAAGACTAAGTGGTGCATGATATTTCAAATATGTAACTAAAGAAAGTATTTTAAAAATGTACTGAAAATGTACTGAATGCAAGTAGGATGGTCGGAGAGTAGTTTGGGCAACCTTTATAAAAACAACTACCCCCCCAGTTCTCTAAAGTCTTTCATTATGTTGTTGTTTGGGTTTTTTTTCCCCCTCACCATTTGGATGTTCATTCAGTCCCTTTATCTTAAACTTGTCAGTGCTGGAAGGTACCAACTACCAGGCTTGCAGGAATCGGCTCCTGGACCTACAAAAGTAACCCTTACAAAGTGAGAAATGGTTTAGGAAATGGTCAAGCTTTTATTTCCTAAGACGCTTTATCCTAACTAAAACTAATCTCTGAAAAAATTCAAGACTTCAAACAAAAATTAATTAGTAAAAAATAACAAAGTGACCAACACTTTTCAAACGGACTTGCTGAGGCTGGACACACCAGGTTCAACTCTATTTTGGGTCAAGCTTTTAATGAAACCCTCATGGATGAAATGGCAAGCCACCAATCCCACAGGGAATGTTTGTTCTGTTTGGGCAATGCAGTTTCTGTTTGGCAGAAACATACCACTTCCACATCAAAATAAAACACTGACACCACTCAAAACCAACGCACATCACAAGCCCAACTCCTACTTGGTAGGTGAGCACTAAATCCAGAAGAAGAAGGAAGGGATATGGAAAACCTGCCTGCCCAAATGGCACAGCAATCCGGGAGCCGGAGAGATCGGCATGCCATGGATGACAAGTCATGGAAAATGAGAAAGAGGTGGCATCAGAAACGCTGCTGCTACCCAGTGTCAATGGTGACCCATGCCAGGGCCGTGACAAAGGGCTGGTAACCGCATTGTGGCACTGGTACCCACGCAGGATAAAGGGGGGGCTGAAAAAATCCGGGGTGCTGGACCCAGCAGCTGTGCCATGGCCAGGCAGCCAGGGAGGTGCGGCTGGGTAGGGGCTGTGGGGCAGCCCAGGGCAGGGCAACCTTTGGGCTGGCTACCCCTCGGGGCCAGCAGCGCTCCTGGGGCACAGCGAGGGGGTACGGGGGTGTGCCCAGCGGCTGG
>NW_009630756.1:34401-36751 GCF_000690535.1 Cariama cristata | reverse complement strand
TTATTATTTGAATTATATTTGGGGATTTTTTTCCTTAAGAGAATCACATGAGGGAAAGGAACTCAATCCTCCATTATAAAAAAGTTTAGGAAAAGTTGATAAAGAGGGGAAAAAAATGTGGTAGACAATTAAGATAAAATGCACTGAAAAATGACATCCTTTCTATGGCACTTTTTGAGCCTTTCAGATCTTTAGCAGAAAATATTGTCCATATAATTCTACAAAATTTTCAATAGAAGATGAGAGCTTGTCTGCACTGTTGAGAAATGTCTAAGTTAAGAACAACTACCTTTGGAGAAAAAAACAGTACAGTGAGGTCAGAAAATCTTTAAACTGATGGAGCTTGGATCGTATTCTGTTAGTGAATCTTTACCTGCCACAAAACCCTTCTGGTTTTCTGTGTGCAGGTAACACTATCTACAGCACACTTTTAGTCTTGCTCTGAGCGTATGGGTGGTTATCCTTGTACCACTAGTGTTGAATAAAGATTTCAAATGTTAGATTGCTCTCTGGCTTTCCACTGAATGGTCCATAACAGAGCAGCGGTGTTTAACTTGACCAACAGCAGTGAACTAAAATCAGCCAAGACTGGCCAGAAGTAGTGTGGTGTAATTTGTGGGATTATTTTTATAAAAGTCTTTTCCTGCCGTTAATGCAATCTCCAGCTATTTTCTTTGTTCAATACAAACAAACACTGAACATTTCAGGTACCTCATGTAAGTGAATACAAATGAAAAACACCATTTGCATATTCATTAGCATAGACATTTTGTTTTCATCAAATATACACCAAATGACCAATCTGCATTAAGTGGTTGATGGCAATTACTTCTGAAATTAGAAAAAGATGTTACTAGTGAACCTCATTAGCCTTGTTTGCATGAAGTATAAAGTAACTATAATCTCAGAGAAACTCAGATAGGAACGTATTTACTTGGGGCCGCATTAGAATAATTTCATTGTTATGCAGCAACAAATTGTATCTTTTTATGTAAGTCAGTAAAATGTGGGAACACCACTGGTGCTATTTTGCATGTGCTGTGTCTCCACAAGCAACCAAAGATTGCATCGTATTTACTAAATGAGGATGCATAACCAGATGCTTCAGAATTGTTGTTCTATGAATAAGACATTTTAATAATGCATTGATTCATCTCCATTTATTGTGTAAATAAATGGCAAAACATTATGTGTACGAAGGAAAAGCTTCACTCTTCTTACCAAACAGACCTAAAAAGACCCTGCTGCTATCTGCAATCTTAGTAACAGTCCAGTGCATGCCCCGTGCTGAAGGCATGCCTGTGCTTCCTCATTATTCATGCTTCTCTTAGCAAAGCAGAAAATACTCTAAAAAGGCATACCTTTTTTAAAAAAAAAAAAAAATTAATAATGTGAATTTGTAAGTAATTTATTAGGTATTTTAATGAAGACAGGTTCCTGCACAGGAAGCTAACAAGAAAATATGCTTGTCTTTGTTATTTTTCTTAAATGACAACCAGCAGAGTTCCAGTTTGCCCCTCTAATTTGCAAGTTAGGTAAGGAAAAGTCGAGCTTCTGATCTGAGGATCATTTCAGCATATTCAGCTGCCTAAAGACAAGGGTGTGCAAAGACCGTGTGGGGATTTAACACCTGGCGCATCCTCCTCTAAGGCTCAAAGGCCAGTTGGACTTCCCTGACTCCATGAGAAGATGGTGCTGGCCAGCCCCAACTCTTGGCCGGGTTGCCAAGCCATCTCTGTGTAAGGGAGTATTAGCTCCTGCTGCAATCTGGGTAGAGCCAGATTCAGCAGATGTGAGCGGACCCACTTGTAAGAACAAACCCCTTCCTGAGCCGGAGATGCTGAGCTTGTCTGGAAGCAGAGGGGCAAGTACCTCGGGAAATGTCATGCAGGAGACTCACGTGCTTTTCAACATCAGGTTTGCAACACGCGTGCAACACTTGAATGGGGACTGGGTACGTACAGGCCAACAGTATCATAGCAGGTGCCTCATTATCTTTACTTATATGGGCCCACAATCCATAGTTAAGATGTGCACTAAAGAGAATGCATAAAAAATTCCCCATAACTTTTATTTTCAGTGACCTGCAGGTGCCGCTTTAAAAATATATTTTAAAAAATCCCTTAATTCATTTGCATTTAGTGTATTTGTGCTGACCATTATGTTATATGAACTTTTATTTTCAGTGACCTGCAGGTGCCACTTTAAAAATATATTTTAAAAAAATCCCTTAATTCATTTGCATTTAGCGTATTTGTGCTGACCATTATGTTATATAGAGTAAATGAAATCTCATTCCTTAGCTTGAAAAAATCCCCACACTGTAAGCCAAGCAACAAGTAACAATATT
>NW_009630756.1:19525-34387 GCF_000690535.1 Cariama cristata | reverse complement strand
TGGAACCCAACCGAGTTCGCCTCTCTGTGCGTAAAGCGCTAGGGCAAGCGAGATTGACAAGCATTAGGCATAACTCTGTTTGACAGATAATAGTGTTCTGTGTGTGTACAAGTGTGTGCGTGTGTGTGAGATCCTTCGGAAAAAGCAGGAAAGAGACTACTTTATCAACAGCTCAGAATTAGTCCTCTTTCCTGTGTTTCCAATTTGGCTGTTTTAAATAAATAGTTAATACACAAGGACAACTTCTTCCAGATACTTTGCGACAGAAAACCTTTCACACAGTTCTGTTTTGTATTTACCCTATTTAGTACTATGGCACTGAATAATGAAATGAGTTCATAATTATCCAGATGTTTTCTAATGTTGTGCCTTAGCACTCACGGGCTTTCATGTGATGGTTAAGCAATTATTTTCCATCTATCAACACACAATCATCTTGGTACAATGAAAAAAGCCACAGAGGTGTTGGGTTGATTGGTTGGTTTGTTTGGTTGTTGTTAAGAAAAAAAAAAAAACAAAACTAAAAAACCTTATCAGCCTCATACTATGCAGCATGACTTGAATAGCTTTAACACGTCTACGGTAGTTTGAAGGACTTTGTACTGAAGTACCTAAAACTTTGAGAATATGAGGGCTTTTTTGTACTCCCCAGAATAAAGATACCAATCGCACAAAACATTCCAATAAGTGTTTATCTGCCCCTTTGGCTTCTTGGCTCTCCCAGTGTCAGGAACAGGGACACAGTCCCTTCCTGCAGCCATCTGATCCAGGGAAATTCTGCGACCTCTTGGCCTCCTCCCTGTTACGTGATGCGGTGTGGCACAAGGAATCAGAGCAATTCCCTGAGGTCATTCTCATAACGCTTTGGACTTGATGGGATGTGTTATTTGTCTGTTGCTTTAAACTTTCTGTTCGCAGGCAGTTCAAAGCAACCGGGGAGAGTCAATGCGGAATACCTTTTCAAAGACTCTGCTGGCTCTTTTCTATTTACACAGTTTCTATCACACTTATCACAATGGCAACTAAGCACTTTTCAGTGTTAAAGATGACAATTAGCTTTTCTAAACCTATTGAAGCCTGCCACCGGTTGGCACAGCTTCCTCTCAGCTGCTAGATACGGGCTAGGAGATTGCCAATAATTTCAGAGGCTGACAGACCAGCAGCGTTTCAGCCCAGGGATTACCCAAACGTACACCCCCTTGGCTAGTGTCTCAGCCTGTCAGTTACAAGATTCCATCTCGGAATGCTTCTACATGCCAATTTTAATTGTGATCAAAAAGCTGGCGTGTCTAGATGCAGATGCACAGTGCTGTTACAGTTTACAAGACAGCAGACAACAGTGGGATGAAGTAGGTGAAACGTCAGATACCTGTGGAAAATTTATGACGGTATGCAGCTGCATTGAGTTCCTAGAACATTATTTGACTACAAACAAAATAGACGTGGTACGACTTTATTCTTCTCTACATTACACTTGTCTTTCAAAGATGATTAAAAAAAAGTAGGAAGTTATTTGTAGCCTATTAGCCATCTTATCAAGTTGTCACTCCACGTATGTTAAACAAATTTGTCTTTGGGGAATGTGAACCTTTTCATGAAGAAAACAAAGAGAACTTCTCCTTTTCTATTTACCTCGTGCATCCATCATCCCTGTACCTCAGTAATAGTATTCCAGTGCCATTTAGAAAGTACATTCTGAAAAAATATCTGCTAATCAAAATGCTGATTTCTGAATGTCATCCTTGGGAGATTCTGAAATGTCTAGTTATGGAGTCAGGAAGTTCGTCTTGCCGTGTAAATTTATGTATGAGAGCATTCAAAGATCTCTCTCCAAAAAGTTAATGATCCAGACAATGACAAGCTAACCTTCTTCACTCAGCAGGATATGGAAACATGAGAAAAGCAGGGTTTTAGTGCCAATGGAATGTTGTCTTAGCTGGCATAAATTTGCATGGCTTTATGAAATCCACACTTACTTTCAGGATCTGAGGATCTTCAGCAACAAGTTAAATTAGATATCCCATTCCAGGTTATCTAAACTATATGCTTACCTAAAACACCCCCACCCAGAATGGTAACATAAATAAGATCTCATATATTGTTAAGTATATTAAGAAAGCACACTGGATAAGCCAGTACAGGCATTTTTTAGGCATCTCGAAACTCATATAATACCCTCAAACCTCAGTTTATTGGGAACCTCTTCCATTCGCCACGATCTAACCCGGTTTTCAACTTTGTTTAGGGTTTTCCTCTGTTTACAGGTGTTTGTCCACAGTGGACTACTCTTTGGGTAAAGAAAGTGGCCTTTGTTTCTTCTGTTTCAGGGCAATTGACCATCCCCAGAAACTCCATCAAAAACTCAGGCCTATGGATGCAGTAGACTGCAAGATGTCTGAAAGACATCTACTACTACGGTGAGGAAAATAACAACTACATTTTATGATTGCAGAATGCATCTAAAACTCAAACTAAGACCAAGGAACAGAAAGTGAATTGTAGCTATATTTTAATGTACTTGGTGCAGCTTCAGTATAACCTTTTAAATAAATTATATTATACATTAATTTGTTATATTTGTCACAGAAACCGGTCCAAATAAAGTCAAGAGAAGTTTTGTTACCGGATTACATGAAACTAGAGTTGCATCTTTTGTCATTAAATATTTCCTTATTCTATGATGGGAAAAAGACAACAAAAATGAGTGTACATATTCCGGGGAAAAAAACCTTACTTTTCATTGTTTGTCTATGCAGATTTATGACCTATACTGTCCCTGAAATGGGAAAGTTCAACCTTCTTAGCACTTAACATATGCCTACACTGTTGGTAATACCATGGTTTTCAAAAATGTCCCAGATATGTCACCCTCAAACATAACGCCATGAACTCCCATTTGTTAATCTGAATTAATGAGCAGATGATGTCCAGCTAAGGCTGGACAAAATAATAATCATATATTGTTAGGGATGATTCACATACACATACATATAGTATTTTCTGAGGAATGAATCCTTTATCACAAAAATTGTCTATGTTCTTCGTACTTATGTAAGCATCCTAACATTTTTTTTGGCGTGTAAGGACAAAATTTTCACTAAACAGAGAAAGTACTGCTACATTATATTTCTATTTTGTTTTTTTCCTTTGATTTTTTTTTCAGTATAGTAGTTGTTGACAACAGAAACAGCAAGTTTTGTGATATTTTTGTAGTTTTATTTTTATAGGAGCAGAAAGAATTTGAATTTTTGTTATTGAGTATTTTCAAAGAATAGTTTAATATACTACTAATCCGTATTAACACTTCTACAAAGCACATGAGATTTACTGAGAATAAATTAAAAATTTATACCATATTTTCTTCTACTCATCCATGCTGTTCAGTGTCTGAAATTCAATGTTTCCTTGTTTTTGTGGTAATAGGGTATTTTTGGCTATTTTTATGTTTTAATCATAGACAGTTGTAGCAAATGAGTATTTCTTGGGACTTTAAAGATCTCTCTCAAGAGAAGGGGCACAGAAACAGCGCCTAGAGACATTTTAGTTTAAATTATAGTGCAATTAATTTTCTTCTATTTTATAAAATAGAAATTGATTGAACTATTTAAAGAAATAACCATTGTAAACAGCAAAAAAGCCCAGATAATTTTCTCTCAGAAGATAAACATATAACACTATTTTTGAAACATTTTCTGAGTTATCACTATAGCACTTTTCTGCAATCTAAAATAGTTATATGTAAGATTGTTAAAATCATATTGCTACTTGATGTATCTTTTGCTGCAGAATACATAATTATAACGAGAACACTCACTCAGAAGTAAATATTTCAGATTCATATGGTGAGGTGGTTCAGTAAGATGACTCTAATTCAGATTATTTGTGGATGTGCCATCCCTGAAAGTGTTTAAAGCCAGATTGGATGTGGCTTTGAGCAACCTGGTCTGGTGGAAGGTCTCCCTGCCCATGGCAGGGGGGTTGGAACCGGCTGGTCTTTAAGGTCCCTTCCAACCCAAACCATTCTGCGATTCTATGATTAACAGGTAATGTACAAGCCTTCAGCAAGAGGAATCCTGAAGCATGAAACAACCCCCATGTGCTCCTACTTCTGGATTGTTTCATAGGTTGGAGCTGTTCGTGGAACGTGGTGTGCAGTCAAATTAGAGTCTTCTCAATGTCTTGTAGTGGCTTCCTGACTGACCCATCCTGACACCTCATAACCTTATCTAGGCTCTGTCTCACACTGAGGGGCTGTTCTTGAGCCTTTAAACACCTCTGTCATGATCAAGAAACACTGAAAAAGTATAGCAGTGCAAAAGGGAGGCTGGGGATTCTTCTTGCTATGTCTTTTATCACTGTGGGTCCCAGGTTGGGAAAGATTGTGTCTCACAGAGATAATAATAAGAAGAAGGTAGCAGATTTATTAATAACCTGGGTATTTTAAAAGGTTTATTCACTTCCAGCTCATTTGAAACAATTTCCTATGTTTAGTTTATGAACCCATGTCTGTATTTTAACCCTTCTAAAGCTAGGGAAACCTGATTAGGAGAACAGACTTGCTTGTAATTGCAGTGCTAGTTGCATAATAATTTTCTTTATGCTGGCATATTTTATGTTATTATTTTAAGTTGAAACCTATAGATTGTGCCATTTTGTGTCATTAGGAAATGAGGGACAGGAGTGTTTTGACACTTGTCAAAACATCTGTGAGAAAATGGAAAAAGTAGGATTGTGCGTTATCTAGAGCTGGATTCCCCTGGTCAAAAAAAGGAAAAAACAGAACAACATAAATAAAGCAAAAAGTGTTTTGTTAACAGAAATGTATTGCAAAAATTTACATTTCTTGGCTTTTTGTGTTCTATTTAAAGGCACTTGCAATTGTAGCTTTAACAAAATTAACTCAGTAGTCGGGAAAGTTTTTGAGAAAACTTTAAAAATCAGTAAGAAACAAATATTCATCTTTCAACACTCAAGAAGAGTCAGAACAGCTAAAACAAGACTCAGCTTCCCTCCTCCATCCTCTTCCTCTTCCACTGACCTATGGTACCAAGAAGTTCGGTAAAGAGGGCTGTGTTGGACCGGCCCTCGGAGCACTTTGTTGAATGGACAACAGGGCTGAGGAACCATGGGTCAGTGAGGGCACTGGTGCTTCTTCCTCCTTTACCTACGCTGCAGGGATATTTTCCTCGTCATCCAGAGCTCTCTAGATTTCACTGATTGTATTCCCTTTTCATCATAGTCTGAGGATAAGATATTTGGAGTGTAGGGCTCTCTTTGCCCATGTACACAGACTCTCCTATAAATCTCTGTGTTACAATTCTGAAATCAAGCCAAGGGACAGAGGGTTAATCTTCCCCATAACAAGCAACTCTTCAGCTAAGCGCTGGTTGCTGTTAATTTACTGTGTTTACCAGTTACCTAGTGTTCCTCCAGGGAAGCCATTTGTGTCCTTTCCACAGCATACTATTCATTACCTATTTCTGTGGTATGTGTTACTGAGTTTTTTTATGTAAAAAAGCCCAACAAACCAAAACAAACACAAAAAAAGCAGCTATAAATCTCTAGAATGAATTATATATGTTTTGGAAATCAGAGGTTTTGCAACCTGTTTTCTTCAGGCATTCTGTAGAAGTATACGTTACATTGACTGAGGCCCGACTTTAACACATTCACCGAATTCTAGTCAAATATGTATATGGGTTACAGTATTATTGAAAACAGATGTGACAACAGAGATGATAAAATCGAATACCTTAATTCTTCACTAAAGTTTGGCATTTGAAGAAAATTGCTTCATTTCAAAAGGTACAATAGTGTTTGACATCTATGAGGGAACAGCTTGGGAAATATATTTTGAGAAGAAGAGTAAATCTTGTTAAGATATTTTTAGGTCCTACTGGCGAAGGTCCTATTGTAGATGAAGAAAGGAGAAGAAATAATAAATCGGTGTTGTCCAAGGGGCAAAAATGCAGGAATTCAATGTATTTTTTCACATGAACTTCAATGCTCTTGAGAGAATGGGTACTGAAGAGATATACCTCCTTTCATTCATAAATCTATCTTTTTAGGGTTTTTTTAAGTTATTTAAGTTTAATTAATTCAATTTATATTGAGAATTTTAAATACATTTTAAATACTTAACATGAGGTTTTCAACTCTGAGAGCTTTATTTTGGCAGTATGAATAAAGAATATATATGACAATATTAAACTCTCCTCCCCAAAACATACTTTATCAGAATAAATTATAGATATTCAAAACTGACAAATTTTTCTTAATTTTAAAAAAATACCTACTAACTTGTTAGGAACTTTTATGAGACTGTAGTTCAGTAGGTATAAATCAGGACAGTTCTACTGGAAGGATGATGATTTATGTCATGTGAAGTTATAGCCTATAGACTTATCTTTCTAGTTTCACTCTTGCAAAATATTGAGTACCTTAAATTTCCACATGAATCAGAGCGAGTTAAAGGGAAAAAGGATCTTATCAGATACCTCAGCTGGTTGCAGAAATGAACTTCTGAACCTACAGGCTATATTCCATGCTAATGAAAATATTATTTTGCACTGTCTTGCATGGATGTCATACCACAGTTTAGGAGGTAAGGACAGTGAGTCTATAAATCTGGATTCTATTCCTGGCTGAGTCGTTGATTTACTGCTTTTACAGCACACAGAAGATAGAGCTTAACAACCTTATCAAAGTCCTGGTCATCTCATCTGAGTGGCAACAGCTCCCTTTTGATTTCTACAGAGACTGGGACAGGTTACTTCTTATGGCCCAAAGTCTCCACTCAGTGTGGCATGAAAATGCATGCTGGAGCTTGGAACATTGCTATAGCTCTTACTTAAAGACATATCTCTATGAACTTAGGCAAGTCCTTTTGTTACTTCACGCATTTATTTATCTGTCTCTGAAGTATGGTTCATGTCCATGGAGTATGAAGAATTTCCTCTGTCTATATGTTTACACATTCTGTATCAAAAAAGGAGACTAATCTCAGCTTAGAGCTCTTTGTGCTTTTATAAAATAAAAATGCTACAGCGTAATTATAATAAGTGGAACTAATTGCATAGGTACAGCAATAACATCTCCAGAACACTTTGTTGTTGTTTTCTAGTGTGTTGCAAAAGAAGTGTATATTTAGTCATTCTGACTAGTTGTCTGCAACTGCTGTTTCTAACTAACACGAAAGTTAATTGAACAAATTTTAAAAAAAAAAAAAAAATTCAAAAATGGAATTAATGAATTCTCACCATGGTGGAACTAATTGCATAGGTACAGCAATAACATCTCCAGAACACTTTGTTGTTGTTTTCTAGTGTGTTGCAAAAGAAGTGTATATTTAGTCATTCTGACTAGTTGTCTGCAACTGCTGTTTCTAACTAACAGGAAAGTTAATTGAACAAATTTAAAAAAAAAAATAAAATTCAAAAATGGAATTAATGAATACTCACCATGAAGACTTTCTTTAAAAGCTCTTTCCGAGGTTAGAGTTACCTGATTTGTCTAAATTGAACAATGAACTTGAAGTACTGGACATTTCATAACGGTTACTGATTGCTTTGTAGCACTGTAAGTGACCATGACTATTTTTACTCTTTTTTTGCCGTATACTTGACCTGTGTACCCACCAGGTCAACATGTACACCATAACATAGTAAGTTGTCTAACTTAGGTTTACCCTGCTTATGTGATACCATCACATACGCGTCAGATGGAACTGACTGAATTGTCTTGAACAAATAGACAGGTTCTAATCATGACTGCAGGGCCTGCATCTGCCATATTCAGGGTGAAATACATGTATAGAAATGGGGAATTCTGTATTTACCAAGTAAAACTGGTATTATGCCACAGATATAGTATCTTACTACAAGCCAAATCCTTCTTTTTGAAGGCAAAGACAAAATATCTGTCATAATCAAAGAACATGAATTACAAATTTTAAATATTTTACATAGAAGTAAATTCAGTTAAGAAACAAAGCTTTAAACTTTTGACATATTTTTACTTAAGAAAGTTGTGGAAAATGATTATTTCTATTTTTATCTAACTGAAATGCTTTTATAACATTTTAATTTATTTTTATGTTTTTTAACAGAAAGAAAATACTTTACACTTTTTTGACTCAAAGAAGCTTGTTAAGAAAACATACGGTCTAATTTCATTGAAATTTCAGCCACCTTGTCTCATTAGAAAGTTCAAAGCACTTCAAATAATTTTAATGAAGGAGATTGATGGTCGTACTGAAAACGTCAGCATGAACAATTGTGTTGGTTATTAAAAATAAAGAATACAATTTTAAAGTAATTTTACATTACCAGCAAGGTCTTTATTTTGAAAGGTTGGAAAATATTTATTGTTACAATCATTGAGCTCCTTCATCTGAGACAAACAACTTACTGTGTTAACTACGATAAAAGTAGGCAACCAGAGCTTACAATTTATTTTCATGAAACAAAAGTCAGTAAGAGGAAAGAGGGTATATTGTATTCTTTAAAATGTTTTGCATAGCCTGGAAGAGTCAGAAACAGACTACTTGCCAGAACGTAGCCCGGTAAAAATATTAGATTAGATTGGGTTGAATCTTATAATTCCTTGATTTTTTTTTTCCCCAGCATGTGAAAATCTTCTTTATTTTAAGTAGTTCTCACTATTTAACTCTCACTTATCTACAAAGAGTTCATTTTTATTGACAATGCTCTTTGCTTTCATAAATTTTGCTTTGTATATTATAAAATAACATAGCATATTTTCTATAGAAAGGGATTTCTAAGCTGCCTTAGAAAACATGGTTCTGATGGTTTACAATTGGTGAGAGTTATTTTCAAAAAATTAAATAAAATATTAGTGTAGTTATGGATAAACATTTTAAAAATCATTGAATCTTGAAAAAATATGTTTTGTCACGGGCACACACCAAAAAGACGAGTTATAATAATGACAGAATAAATAAATTTCATTTTGTATGTTCTGGGAAATTTAAGGTAGTCAATATTTTGCAAGACTGAAACAGCCCATGAAAATGGAAGTAGACCAGAGGTGGATCCTAATATAAGAAAAAATTTCAAAAGCATATCCAAACTGAACATATTTTTACTTCTGGTTTTGTTTTTCACATCTCTCTAACTCACTCCATACTTCTTCAGGCAACAGACATCATCTGCTCTTCATGTCTAAGCTTGCTTTCTTAATTTCACAAATATCTATTGGAAAGTAGGGATAGTTAGTGTCTCATTATAATTTCCTAAACCTATTCAATTTATGGGCTTAAATTTTGCAGACAAAATGCATTAAATATCAGTGACCAGTAACCAACAGAGATGAATGAAAACCAATACTGGCCACAGAATTTCATTACTACCATTGAAAGAATTTGGGGTCCTGTCATACCTAAAACAGAGCAAATGGCTGATTTGATAGCAGACTTGGCGGATCCTCTGTTTACACTCTTTTCACATTGAAAGGGAGAAATACGCTTGGAAAATACCTTTAACTTTTGGAAATTCTTTCAGAAACTCAGAATTTGCGTTTTTATCATTTATTATACAACCAACAGCTTCGAGCGCAACGCAGCCAAGGCAAATGGGTGTTGAGCTGCTACTGCAATATTAAAATTAAATAATAAAGAAGACTTTTATCTGTGCATTTTTTTGAAGCAGGAAAGGCTTTTTATTTGCTCAGTCCCTAATTCAAGTGTGCTTAAGAGTTAAATTTATTGACTTTGACGTTAAGCCTATAAGTCGAAGGGTACCAAAAGGAGATTATTTAGAACAGGATCATCTTTCGTTCTGGGTTCAGTACCTGCAAATATAAAGTTTTGAACATATGTAAAGAACTCTGTATGGTATGTGCACTGGTCATAGCTTTCCTACTGGTGTGATATAAAGTCCTCTGTACATTCATAGGTGAATTTTAAACACAGAAGTTTCAGCACATACAGCAGCCCATCCTTTCCTTTTCAGCGATGAGGCATCCTCCAAACCAGACTCCTTCCCTTAAAAGCGCGCTTCAAGGGCAGTTCGGGTGTCCTGGTCTAGATCATTACATGGACGTAGAGACAAAGAAATACTGCTCATCGTTTACAGGTGTCTGAAATGCTACGTACATATGAATGGATCAAGTCACATTACAGACCATGGTCAGCGAATGAATTACGTATTTGAGTTGTAAAGGAGCTAAATATGTGTTCCTGAGTTTTCACCCTACTGTACATTCCAGAATTGCCAATTTACTTGCTTTTTATGATCTCAAAGAGAGACTGGGCTCATGCAGAGAAAGCAATTCTGATAAATATACACTTCTCAGACTGCACTGCCTTATAAGCCATCAAAGCAATTTGAAAATCAATTTGATGTTTGACAGGGAGCCAGTGTATTCCCTTCAGGATACAACTGACATGCTGAGGCCACTTAGTGAGAGGAAAATTCTGACGATAGCATTTTGCCAAAGTTGGAGCATCTGCAGTGTTTTCTCAGAAAGCGCATAGAATCAAATATGATAAGAGTCTAACCTAGAGGTCGAAGTTCAAAATGCTGGTAGTTTTAACATGTACCCTCAACAGGCACAGTTAGTTTCTGACTAGATGGTGTCATTGCATTCTCATTTTGTCCATGCAAATGTGACAGGACTACCAAGGGAAGTAGGAGTTCCCAGGCATTCTTTATTAAGCAGCAGGCATTAGCAAACTGAAGAAAAATTTCCTTAGTCTGTTGGGATCATTCACTGATACTTTTAGATAATTTCTGCAGAGACAACTCAAAAGACTAAGTCTTGAGAGCAAGGATTTTTTTCTTTGTTTTTTTTTTATTTTTTTTTAATCTGAAATTGTCAGTGTGTATCAGATTGCTGATATTCATAAAATATTTCCTATCGGAAGTGTTGTTTTGTTTTTCTGGACTATTTTGCATAGCTATTCTGAATTACATCTGTGGATTTTTTTTAGATCTCCAGCAACTCAGTATTTCTGTAGTTGTGTTAAAGTCAGTGGTATTGCTTTGAGTTACATAAAATGAGCTCCATTGTCTGCGCTTTTATTTGAAAAGGTGCAGCAAACATTTTAGTTTCAAAAGGAAAAGAGTGGCAATATTCTCTCAGGTTACAAATACATCTATTTGGAAACAGATTTTTACCACAGGCAAGAAAGATGAAATTTGTAGTATTCCTTTCAAAGTTATAGACAGGAAAAGCTGTAAACAGTCTACAGTAATGGCTGTAAACAGTCTAAAACCAGAACAAGTATATATTACTTCCCAAAAGACTAATCAATCAATGATTGCTCAGGTCACCATGAGATAAAACCATCGAAACTGTGCAAATTAAAATTGTTGTTCAATAAACATACTCTAAGGTTGATAAAAACATCTTTTCGAGCAAATTTTTCATCACAGATGAACAAATTACAAACTTTTAATTAGAAATTAAGAAATTAACAAAAAAAGGAAAAAACTTAGAAAAGCTGTAAACATATCCTTATTGAAAGTGAATTTAACTGTGGATGACATTGGCAGTCTTGACAGTATTAATTTATCATAGTCATCCATAGATCATGGATAGGAATTTTAAGGGACACCGAGACGTGGAACAGTTAAGGCATTTATCCAAGGTCACATGGGAAATCTCTTGCAGAGCTAGAAGTAAAACTGCTTCACCATCCTATCCTTAATAATATTTACCTTTTCACTAAGTCATTCTCCTGCCACAAGATGAACTGCTTTCCTGTTAAAAAAAAATACATAAAAGCGAGTAAGGATCATTTTGGCACCAACTGACAATGAGGGTGAATAAAAGATAGTGTGTCAACTACTACTCTGAATTTCCTTTCAGCCAGACATGCAGCATAATGCCATTTGAACTTCTGTTGATTTACGGATGTATATTTTCTCCTATTCATTTCCCATAGTCTGCCATGTCATGTGGGTAATTTATTTCTTGAGAGATGTAGCTGTTATTACACTTGGGGCCATCTAGCCGTGTTTTTCTTTGTCTTTAATGCTTCTGCGCTTAGTTATGCTTACAGAACTCCTAGGAAAAGATGGTGTACTTTGTCATAAGGCATAAATCTTCTTCACAAAGCCTTCTTTAAACTGTAAATACATTCTTAAGGAAGGGAACTGCATCAGTAGTTTAGCTGTACACCAGGTAACATAGTTAACATTCTAACGCTGTGGCAATTGTGATTACTAGCACCATTGCAATAGCGCCTGAAACGTTGCTGTGCAACCCAGCCCCAGAAAAAGATTTGTAAGGAGCAAACTGACAAAGTATGAGTGAGTTACCTCACCTGTGGTGCCCTTCTTCATTCTGTCAAAAAGAAAGGAGAATGAAAAAAGACAAAGCTTTGCTATATAAATACAGTATAAAGCAAATTGATCTGGATCATGATAAGATGTCCTATTAACTACAGAGATTAGTTTGCTTTTAACAAGTGATAATTAATTTGTATTTCCCAGTCTGCATGCAGTTCCTTCTTCTTGCCACTTCAAAATCTGCAGTCAGTCAGTCAGGTGAAGTTTAGGCCTGCAGATCAAATTATTGCTTTAGTAAGTCTTACTGAACTAGCCTCTTTTATCTTCTGGTCTTTGTGCTAATGCGTTTTCAATGACTGTGTTAATTTAGGTGAGAAATAACTCATTCTGTTAGTGCAAATCAATGCAATTTCTTTTATGTAACTTTACATACAGGCAGCCCAGTAATCAGTGACAAATCAGCAGACCTTATTATTAGAAAAGATTAGCTAATACTATGATAGCTTATAATTTCACACAAGGTAGGGGTGAACAAGAAGGCAAAATATTGGCTAATCATTTAAGTGGAGAGTCATCTAAAAAGGAACAAATTTGTTCTCACAAGTGAAGTATAGAACTAAAATACATGAGGCACTTTTTACAGCTCAGAAATTAGTTTTTATAATCAGTGTTCTAATGCAAATCAATAATCTGGTTCTTACCCATTTACTTCCATAAAAAGAAATGTGTTGAATATATGTATTCCATCAGGGAAAGTGTATGTGATGCAAAGCATCCTCAACATAACAGAAAAGTATCAGATCAAATCCTGAGAAACAGGATCCTGTATGTACAGAATTAAGTACAAGTAGGCTCCACAAAGACAAATCTATGCAGTGGGATTTTTCATTTGCTATTTTACGAGCTAAAGAACAAGACTTCCTAGCAGATCTTTACATAGGTAACAGCACATGCTGTGCATAAATAAGGGTGAGGTCAGTAGGTCGACTTCCAATAAGAACTACAAGCATAATCCTGTCATGGGAGAGCAGAAGAGAATATCAGTTGCACTAAATACTTTGTTCCCTGTGAGGCAATCAGTAGTTCTTGAGGTAATAAACCTGCAATAGTATTAACTAGAGAAGTCAAAGAAAGACCCTTGAGCAACTACAGAAATGATAGCTACTAATAGCAATAATTTTAATGCTGAAATGCTGGAATGCTTACCTTTAGCCCTAAATTCAAGGTAATTGCATTGTAATTTTCTTTGTTCCCTTTTGAGCTATTGGTATTCAGTATGAAATTAAAGCTGAAATGTATGTAGTTAATGAGGAGACATTACTCAACAAGCAGCAGAGCAATTACATTTAGTACATTTTTAATAAATTGCAAAAAAAAAGTCAAGGTTTAAAGGAAGAGCCATGGACACGATCTCTTATAATCAGTTACTGTCAGGAAGACCCTACATGACTGCCAATCTTCTGGACAATTATCAATACTGTAGTCTCACACTGAGGGTCAAAACCTGACATGTTGCTAGTGGAGAATTACAATGGGAATGAATTGCAAGTTTAAACACACAAGGGTATGTTGCATTTAATGATGAAAACTTAACACCAGGTATCACCTTCGTCTGTCACCAAAGAAACGTTACAATCTATTCAGAAAACTGGATGGCGGTTACAGCATATAAGGAGGAAAGAGATGATGGGAAGAGATAGAATTCCTTCCTGTTCTTTCCACATTTCATCCTTTCCACCCTTCAAATAACATTAAAAGTAACAAAATGTTTTAGCACTCTTTAAGAAAGAAGCCCTTTTATTCTGTGCCACACTGGCCATCTAGTTGGATGGCAGAAATGATAGGATAAATCAAAGATCCCTTTGAGTATCTACCTATTTTTAAGTAGGTATCTATATGAGGAAAATTTGTAATTATCTTTGTGATAGTATTAACAACACCAAGAAAAAACATAGTCTGAGATTTAAAATCGGTACTTCTACTACATCCAAGAAAGGAATATAAGGTCTACCAAGTTGAATCACCTATGGCTAGCCTACACTGAAGACAAAAAACAAAAACAAAAAAAAAAACGCAAACCAAAAAGTCCTCAGAACGGACAAGATACAGGAATGAGAAAAGTTCTTTGTGTCTAACACTGGACTTTGGTGATACTGTTCACTTGAGACTGGCCTCCCAACATGAGTAAAGCCTACCAGGGTTGCAACAGCTGTTTCCAAAGGGAATAAGTTGTTGGATAAGTGTCTTAGTAGAGGATTGAGGATGGAGGAACTGAATTTTTTCCTTTTAATAATATATCTTCCAGGTAAAAATCAAACAAAATGTGTAAATATATATCAAAAGTATTCATCCAGCTTGATATAAGGTTGGCTCACTTATTTGGTTTCATTGATTCATCCCAGCCTAATTATTTTTAATGCAGTGACAGTGAACAACATTTTCTGTGAAACAGCTGCTGCTGGAGTCCTTGCTAGCTAGCAAATTCAGCAGAAAATGTGTGTGCCAGAACTGCAGTGAGAATCTGTGTATGCCATGGCGTGTCCATCTGCTACATACAACACGTGCCAGTCTCTTCAGTATGCACTAGGAAGACAAGGATGGAGTGTAG
>NW_009630756.1:16604-19494 GCF_000690535.1 Cariama cristata | reverse complement strand
AGTTGAAGAATTAAATGCAGAATATAAATAAGACATATCAGATATGATTACCACACCCATTTCTTTTTTTTTTTGTTACACATCCTTTCACATTATTTCTTGTTAAAGTCAATGGCCATATGCCATTTTCAAAGCACAAGATATAAACAATTAACTTTGCACTAAGCTGGGTTATTCGTACCATGCATATTATCACCAAGCTTTCTGAATTCCTGAAATAAACAGGGTTGAAGCTGCCAATTTGTGCTATGTATTCCCACCTCTGTGGTCCCAATTTCTGGCATATGTTTCAACAACAGAAATCTTGTCTTTGAAATTCTGATATTATATGGAAAATAGGACAACCTAAATCAACCACTAAAAATGAGCCAGACTCTGTAAAATTCATATACTGATGAATCTCTCTGTATCTGCATGGTTCCACTGGGGATAACTATTACTATATATGGCACCCAAATCTGTGTGTAGGTCAATGAAGAGATGATGGACCTGTCTAGAAAATAACCCAGCCAACCAAGCAGCCAAGAACAACCTATTTGGTACCCGGACAAAGCCTGCACAGGTGACACTTGAGTAACTGTTTACTCTTATACAGCTATGCAGTTGAGCTTTACATGATTATCAAGATGTGAATTTTTGCTTTGTTCATCTGGGAAGTTCTTAGGTTAGGACACACATCCTGGACAGACTCAGATGGGAATATACACTTCCCATGAGGTGTATAGAAAATTCATAAAGATAAATCCCAGGAAAGAGATGCAACCACTGCGGAACTCTGGCAGAAAAGTAATACAGAGCTCAGCCATACCACTTAGGGACAACCTTGTGATCTGAAACTGCAGGGTGTCAGAAGAAGCATAGGAGGGTATTCGCAAGGTAATCAGGTCACTCACACTTGACAAGAGAACTCCAATCTTCACTGGAGATAAGTAAAGATACCAAAAGAAGGCAAAAAGCTCTTGCTTTCCCTGTCTTTTCTTTGTTTATTCCAGGGTTTCACCTTGGGCGGTTAGAGAAGGTGGTACCTGTATTTCAGGTACATTTCAGTATGCTTCTCTGAGGGGCTACATTAATTTCTTGTTTGTATTACAGCAGGGAACAACCTTGACGCAGTCTGGTAGCACAGCTGGTTTCAGGGATTTCCATCACTTCCTTATGCAAATTTTTGTGCAAGAAATGAAAGGCAAATCAGTTTGGTCAGTGAGTTTCATCCCAGCGTCTCTTTTTTATGCTGACAGCAGCCAGTTGCGAGCAGAGCTGTATTTTTTCCAAAGGTATATTGAACCTAAAATTGAGGCCCATATTCAGTGCTCATTTAGTTCTCATATGAGAACAGTTCTGACTGATTGGCTTCAGTGTGAGATTTCAGCCTAGAGGGCCTGAGTTAAAACAGAATGACAGTTTTCTGGGCTAGTTTTTTACTTTGTGTTTTCTTGTACAGGATAAGCAGTTTTTTGTATGAGTGTAGAAAACTTGTTTTAGAACGTGAGTTTCATTTTCTAATAACAAATTCATAATATCATCTGCCTCTCAGTTTAGTAATAATTGTTTGCATATTTAAATATATAAATATTTTTAAACTAAATTTTCTGTATGTATCTAAGTAAAAATTCAATATAGACAATATAAGATAAAATGCTTGTGTAGATTAATTTATTAATCTGAAGTCGTAGAAAGATTCCTTAAAGAAATGCTGACCAGCAGCATTTTCAATTCATACCTGATTAAATTGCCAGCCTGTGCACAGATATATTTCTTGTAGTTGAATCTTCTTTAGTGTCTTTGGAGCAGACATTTATTCACAGTGTTTTCCCACTCTCTGCAGATAACAAACTCCCACTATAGGGGAATGTTCATTCTATTGTCTCACCACATACACTAAAAGAAGACAGTCCCATGTTTTGATAGACACTGTTGCAATCATCCTCTTTCTTTCACAATTCTCTTTTTTATCTGAGTATAAGATGTCGAGATATCAGTATAGTGATAAAGTGGCCTAGGACAACTTTCGTCTTTCTCTTGTTGATGTGATCATGGGAAGAAAGGTACATTCCTGTTTGGATCCCATCATATACGGGTTACAAGTTATTTTCCCTGCAGGCTTAAACTTCATTTATGGAATAAACAGTACAGTTTGATCAGCTTGATTTCTGCAAAGTCTAATGAAAAGGTCAGAAGGAGGACCGAGGGAGCTACAGGCTGGTCAGCCTTACCTCAGTTGTTCCATCCCCTTTCCAGGAAAAACAAAACCAGCACTTTTCCCAACATCAGCTTTACTAGAGAGGGCTCCTGTCCTTTCATGACAAAGCTGGTTCCCCCCAGGGCAAAGCAAGTGTGTCAGGAATTTGACCATTTCCCTCAGACCCAGCCACCTGGACACAGTCCTGGGCAACCGACTCCAGGTGTCTGTACCTGAGCAGGGAGGTTGGACCAGGTGACTTCCAGAGGTCCCTTCTGACCGCAGCCATTCTGTGATTCTGTGGAAGTACAGCACTGTAAGGCAATCAGTTTCAAATATCTGTTTTGTGAAATAGAATGAGAGTGTTTTCAGCATTTCATGCAGATCTTTAAAGGTGGCTTGTGGAGAACTGAGGGGGGGAAACATAGAAGCTTTCTCCCCTACCAACACTAGATATGTAGGTTTATTCCTAACATTCCTTTAGAGCTTTAAAAACCTTGTTTAAGTCCGCTTTATTATTTAAGTCAACAACTATACTCTGAACTGACTCCCGAAATCAGTCAGTGATCATTTTTTCTTTACTGCTTCACTGTATACTTTTTCTCTTCATTTCCTTCAGTCATCCTGACATGTAGTTTTGTCCTCATGGCACTGACCCTGAAAGTCTCTTCTGCTCTTCATCCCAGCCCAGAGCTCTCTCTAGTGTTCTCA
>NW_009630756.1:8149-16578 GCF_000690535.1 Cariama cristata | reverse complement strand
CTTCTTGAAACTCCATAAAAAGTCCGTTGCCGCTGCTGTTAACATGACATTTTCTTCTGGTGTGAAATACTCATCCTAAATTTACAAAATCTTTTTCCTTCACTGGAAATAGAAAGCCTGAATATATAAAGTAGGAGGCTTTAGTTAAACATTAAACATTTTAGTTAAACTCTCTTTCACTTCTTACAGTATCTGTCACATTCGTTTTTTACAACTCACAGTTCAATCACTTACAAATAAGTACGCTGAATAGGCATAAACAACTGTCTGTGAGACAATCCAACCTTAAAAGTTTTCTCAGTTGAGAAAAATGTTTTATTTTCAAATTATGATTTTTCTTAATGTTTTCTAACTTGCAAACCAAATGAAGTGAACAGTTATAATGGCCGTACCGGAGTATAATTAGCATTTGCTTTTTTTTATATTATCTTTTTAATACTGTATGTCACTAGTTCTTGGCATCTCTAATTAACAAATGGAGACCTGTTATGCTAAATTCATACTTGTAAGGTAAATTATACAGCTATAAATGTCAAATTGAAATCATAAACTAATATTTTAACAGTTGCATGTGTATTTTTGAGTCCATATTGCTCTCTCACATCCACTCTTTCTTTTAATATTTTCTTTTTGTCTTTAGATTTACCGTTTGGTCTTTTGCATGTCTCAAATGTACTAAGTTATCTTTTCTTGCTAGAAAAGGTCAGCATCTGAAAATAGGACTCACAGTGATTTAAACACTAAATACATGATTTCCAAGAACCTTGGCATACATTTACCTTCAACTGTTTGACATACATTATGAAACCACTGGACTGTGACCTTTTGTGTAACTCAAAGGCTAAAATGTACTTGTTTCTGAGTTCTCTTTCCCAATCGGCAAAGTCTAATGAGGGCAGAAGACAGCACAAAATGAATCCATTCTCACAAGGCATTAACAAGGAATGAAGACTAGAACAAAGGTAATCACTTCTTACAACAACCTTTCTCTTGTGATCACAGATGCTTTCAGGAGACACTAAAGAAAGCGTTTCCCAAAGCTCAGTGATTGCACTGATGTGCAAGTTCATCTAGGCACAAGAGAAGAGCTTTGCAAAGAAGCACAGAAATTCTGAAATCATAAACACTTTCTGACAGGACGACCTTCACAAACTCTTTCAGTAGATAGAGACTACAAGTACGAGCAGTGGCAATCATCAGAAGCTACAAGGAATTGTGCCCTACCAAGGCAATGTGGCAGTCTGACCTTCTGACTCATCGATCCCAACGAGCCTGGCAGTGATGAAAACCATCAATAGCCAGTGTCAGCCGTAGTGGGCCAAAACAACATGACAATTTAACCTTCTGGTTTGGGAATCCCCGCAAGGCCTGCCCAGGAGACTCTGCCGTTACAAGCGAAAGCAATGCTCACATTTTGTCAGCACTTAGGAAAGGAAGACAAGAAACAGGGACACAGAATTGCTACCTTTGAGCACTTACACTTACACTTAGAGAGACGAGCCCTGTTTTCTGTAACCAAAGATCATTAAAATGCTTTTTTCCTATTGAAGAATTTAGCTCTATCATTGTGGAAGAGTTTAGCATCTCATATGCTGTAATCCTATAAACTTTTTTAAACAAGTCACAGAAGAATTAACTTCATTCATTTCTGAATATAAATTATATATATAATATTATATATAAACTGTAAAGCTCCACATCATAATATAATATAATACATATAATATATAAAGCTCCACTTCAAATTCTTGTTGAAAAAGCAGTGCTGTTATAATCATACTATTGATTTCCATTAATTAGGAAGATGTATAGAAATCCTGACATTCTGTTTACAAACAGCTTTAAACCCCGCGTCGTCCCCTGTTTATGAAGACCTTAGAACAAACGGACACACTAAACATGCCACTTACTCTGTTAAGATTATAGCTAAAAGGCAGAATCACACACACTTTGGATTTTGGTACTCTTAATCACAGGTTATGGTGACTTGTTTTACTTCTGGTCATACGCCTTTTCTCAGCAGGCTGCAGCAACTAAGCAACGAGAAAATGGAGTCGGGAACATACCTTTTGGGGGTCTGCACATACAGAGAATTGTCTTTCGTGATTGTTTGAGATCTACTTTATAACTGCACAATTTTTAACACCTAAGTATTTTGCTAGATAATTCACTAAAAGTTTAAAAATACCTGTAAAAACTGTATGTGTGACGATTACAAAGGCAGCTGGCTTTACCTGAAAAAGTGGGAAGAGTCTATCAGGTCCTAGAAGATCATTCCCTAAAAACAAATTTTCTCTGTGTGACTGAGATTTCTTACCTTCTGACAACCCAAGCTGTTAGGACAAATTGGGAGAATCTTATATTCTTGTAAAGCTGCTAACAATATTCAAACAAAGTTTGAAGCCAGTCTTTGGTTATCAATATGAGCAGGTTGGAATGCCATACAAATTTTGCCAGAAAATAATCAAGTGAAATATAAGGTTTTAAAGTGAAGAGTTTAATTTAAAGATATTTTTATTTTTCAGTAATAATCTGAAGAAGGAAAAAAAAAACACCCTGTGGGTGAAATGAAAAGTTAGTTATTCATTAGAGCCACTATTTAGCAGCCTGCTACTAATACACCATCTATCTGTGTCCAATGATTTTGTATCAATATTTGTAAAAGTGTGTTACCAACGTATATAATTATTACATTATAATTTTGTTTATATTTGATAATGATTTATAAATGGAACTAAACTGAATGATAACTGTGGATTCAGCTCTACTCAGATCCATTATCATTTCAGAAAATCTTTAATTCTTCAGTTAAATGAACACAGAAGTATTACTAGAGAGTCAGGAGTACCATATGACTATTTAAACTTGTTACAGATAGGATAAAGTGAGATCTCCTACGGGAAACATGAGAATAGAATTTTTCTGCATTCTGGCAAAAGTGACTTGTGATAGAGGGTGTTGCTGGAAAAGAGAGTAAGTTTGAACATGTTTGGGTTCTGCAAGATCTCAGTGCACATAATTAACTTGGATCCTAAAAATCCAAAACTGTGCTTTTGTGAAGTTTTGTGGTTATGTATCTTTTGTATTACTCTTTTCTGGATAATGTATGTGGTAGATCTGGATGATGAGACAGTAGATCCTTTGTCTCATTTGCAATACAACAAATTCAGCACATTCTCTCTAGAAGTCAGCAAAGGCAGTCCTTGCTCAAGACCACAACTCTGGATGAGACCGTTACTGATAACAGTCCTGGGAGGGATCAGGTAGAACAACAAACAGCTGTAACGGTGCCAGGAAAGGTTGGATGTGATGGTACATTATCATGCGTGGTGTATAAAGAGCAGATGGTGTAACAGTAGATCCAGTAGGTAGTTTTCTTTTGATAGGTGTCAAAATATAGTGGCTGATTACAGATGTTTAGTTTGAAAAGATATAAAAATAAACTGAATAAGTTGAAAGATCCTGTTCACTGATACCTAAGCCAGATGATGGAATGTAAACCAAAGATTCTTCTGCACTGTGCATCCTCTGTCACATAGTGAGTCCACTGTGATGTGATACTTCAGGTTTTATGTCCCGAAAGACCTTTACTGCAGGGGGTAGATACAAAATCATGATCAAAAAATATCTTGCAGAAATAAGTAATGAGAAGTAGAACATAATTCCTGGGAAAATAAAGTGATGAGATCTGCATGGCCGTTTTCAGATTGGCTTGGAACGATCTCATGATCAGGAAATAACATTATCCTTTGACAGAGATAAGTCATTGCCTTATAGCCATAGTATGGATTAAAGAATGCAGCCAGATAGATATATAGATGTAACTGTAGTTAAAGTCTTTGTTTTTTTTCAGTCTTAGTTCAGCATGTGGGTTGTCATTTCACCTCTGTGCTAGGCCGAGTCAAAAAAAATGCACAAAATACAAAACCAGTAGCAACACTGAACAGGGAAGAAGCAATCCATGTGCAGTGTGGAAGCAGAAATACATTAATGCAGTGAGAAGTTTCAAGGAGACACCAGATACTCAGTCTTTATTAAAAAGGTTACAGTGTCCTGGGCAGATGCAGAATCTCTATGAAGAGAGGTAGAGAGCCATTTTAATTTTATAGGCACAGAGTCATTTCATGTTATCAGCTGGCATGTGGTACACAAAATACCAAAAACTAGCTATTGCCTAAGAAATGCGAACAAGTGTTTTTATTTTTTCTAATTCCTTATTAAAATTAGTACTTTGTCACAAATGTGCTGTAGTTTTAAATATTCTCTACTTTATTGTATTTTAAGTCAGAAGTTAATGCTTATTTGAACTAAAAAAAAAAAAAACAAACACAAGAAACAAACCAGAATGAAGAATTGCTTAGAAAGAAAATAATGCATCATTAATTTAGCTCATATGATCCAAATAAAAAATGAAAATGTAATTTTTAAAGGACTGCATAGTTTTAAAACTAGAGCAATGTTGTATGATTTTATTTTGAGGGTCAGATTTATCGCCATAAGAATGAAAGGTATTTGAGACAGTCTACTCCCAAAGGAATAAATCTGCAATCCAGAGAGTGCTGCAAGGAATAAAAGCTTCTGCATTGATTTACTAAACTATCTATATCCCTTTTTCTTCAGGTCTTTTTTTTTTTTTTTTTTTTTTAATCACAATGAATTAAAAATATAAATGAGAAATTTAGCTGCAATGTGGAAATCAATGGGATGTTCAAGAGGAGTCTGCAGAATTTGTTTCCTTGACCTCAGTGTTGCCTTTGGTAATCCATTTGAATAGGATTCCTGTGTAATGGCAGGAGACAATTGGAAAGTGCTAAAAGAAATGCCACAATTTATTATATACATGAATTAAATAGACAATGCTTAATTTTGTAGATCTCCTTTCAGAATGGTCTTCTGTTTGATTGAAAAACTGCAATTCTGCTTTTCACTAAGTGAAATTACTGTAGAAGACTGTGACAAGACAAACCTCATTTATTTTCTTTTCTCTTCTCTTCCCTGCACCCCCTTGCCTTTTTTCCCTGTTAATTTTGAACGCACTGACTATTCCCTTTTAGACTCAGGGAAGACAGGCTAACAACTGCTAACAGAATTCCATAAACAATAAATTAGCTTTAGATTAAGCTTGCTTCCATTATTTTTTTTTAAGTCTGTGATAAGAACTACATGAATCTCAGAGTGCTAAAATTAAATAAAAACTGTCTTTCATGCTTAGTGCACAAAAAGAGAAGTGAAATGCACTTTCCAAATGGTTTCAGGAGATTATTACTTGAAAAGCAGACCCTTTCTTTAAAGACCAGAACTTTATAATGTGGTAAAATATTCCAGAAGTGGGGTGTCTGGAACTTTATCTATGGCAAATGCTGTATAACCTAATAGACCAATTTGCAATGCGTCCGTCCCTACTTTTTATCACGGTCATAGGAGCAGAGCGTAATTCATGTTCAAGGGAGAGCGAGGCCAGCTGCTTGCTCAGAGCGTGGCCACCAACGCGGTCAGACTCAGAACTCTATCCAGCCAGGTTTTGAAAACCTCAAAGGACAGAGAGGACACAGCCTCTCTGGGCAGGTAGCTTCACTGCCTGACTGTCTTCATGGGAAAACTTTTCTTGTTTCAACTTATGTCCGTTACCTCTTGTTGCCCTGCCATGAATCGTTGTGAAGAGCCTGGTTTTGTCTTCCCAACAGCCTGATGCACTGGGGAGGTGCAGTCACATGCCCCCAAAGCTGTCTCTTCTCCAGGGTGAGCCAGTTCTGGTCCTTCAGCCTCTCCTAACAGGGCAAGTGTTCCAGCTCTGAGAGGCCTGGATGCCCTCTGCTGAAGTTGCTCCACTTTTTTTAACAGCTTTCTTATACTGGGGGGCAGAAAAGGAAGGGAAGGAGGCTCAAGACTGGATGTAATACTCAAAGTGTGGTCTAATGGGTTCTGTTTAGAGGGGAATAACCTCTTCCATGTGATCTACTGGCTGTACTTCTTCATGCAGCAGTGGATGCTGCTGCCCACCTTTGCTGTGAAGGTACACTCCTGGCTCAGGTTAAGCTTGCTGCCCACTAGGGCCCACAGGACCTTTCCTGCAGGTCTGTTCTTCCCAGCCTGTGTTGTTGCAGTGGCTTCTCCATCTCAGGGGCAGGACTTAGCACTTTTTCCTCTTCAGCTTCACAAGGTCCCTGCCAACCCATTGCTCCAGTCTGAGTCATTCTGGGTGGCATCGCTGCCCTTGAGCATGTTGTCTAGTTCCCCAGCTTGGTGTCATCTGCCATGTGGATGAGAGTGAGCTCCATTATCTCCTCCAGGTCACTGAGAAAGTCTTTGAACACAAGAGTTCCCAGGATAGACCCCTGTGGTATCCAACTTGTTGACTTGTTAATCATCACCTTCTGAACCTTACCATCTAAGCTGTTCTTTTACCCATCCAGATGTCCATCCATCCAGACTATAATGTCTTGATGAGAATAAGACTTAAGAATATTGTTAGAGACAGTGTTAAAAACTTTTCTAAAGTCAAGGTAAATTACATCTACTGCTCTCCACTCATCTCCCATGCCCAGATCCCAGCATTTCAACTTAGAAGGCAATCAGGTGGGTCATATGTGATTTACCTTTGGTCAGTAGGTAGCCTGACAACTGTTTCTAGTCACGTACTTCTCCTTCAGTTGCCCAGAAATGTGCTATAGGAGACACCCCATGATTTTCCCAGAGACAAATTGGGACTCAACCAACTCACCAATATTAATAGAATAACAATGCAATGTTGAAGAATTCTGAAGACTGACAGAATTTGGCTTTTTGATCTTTTTGACCTTTTGAGCTTTCTTTTGATTATCCACTTTAGCAGGGTTCCTGTTGCCATTAACAGCACACAAACAGAAAATGCCAAAGTAGTCCCATAATACCATGTATATGTGTTAAGTAGAGAATGCTTAATTTTGTAGGAAACCTGTCAAAGTGGCATTGTATGTTTGGAAAAATTGCAACTCTACTTTTCAATAAAAACATTTTTAACAATTATTTTGGCTACTAAAAGCACATTAAGCAATCTTGGACTGCTTATTTAGGAGCAGCTTGGTTATCCTTACCAAAAACTGTGTTATGATGTAAAGAAACACATTTCTTAGAGCATCCTGTATTCAGTCATATTCTAACTCTTGTCATTAAAATCCCTGACAAATTAGTATTTGTATTATTATAGAATGAAGTACTAGTGAAGCTGCTTCTGGAAAATTTAAATAGCCTCAGAGAGGCAAAAAGATATTTTTCTGGGATTACTTGGAACCAGAATCTAAACTATTTTTAGCAAGACAAGGATTAAAATCTCCTGGGGGGGAAAAAAAAAAAAAAAAAGTGAATATCATTTTGATAATGGACATTAATGAAAATTTTTGATGATTCTTAAATAACAGAACTACAAGCTTAGTGTTATTTTGCTCATGTAGAAGAGTATATCCATTACAGTCTTGGCCCCTGCATGACATCAGCTAGAACCTGCATTTGAATGAATATGTTGAACAGTACACAGAAGAAGAAATTGATATTTTGGGTTGTAAGTTTATGAATTTATTCCTTTATATCAACTTAGGGATAATTAATTTAATTAATTTATTTTTTTACCAGTTAAAATAGAGCAGGGTGGTGAGAAACAAGACAAAACCTAAAACATCTTCTCTCCATCTCTCCCTTTCTCTAAGGCTCAATTTCATTCCTTCATTCTTAACTCCCTTATCCCTTCCCCACGCAGTGCAGGGTGGTAGGGAATGGCGGGCTGTGGTCAGTTCAAAATGGTTTGTCCCTGCCGTTCCATTCTCCTCATGCTTTTTTCCTGTTTCAATATGTGTCCTCTCTATGGACTGCAATCCTTCAGGATAACTCTGCTTCAGCATGGGTTCTCCACCATCTGCAGTTTCTGTCAAGAGAACCTGCTCCGGAGTGGGCTCTCCATCAGCTGCACCTTCCTTCAGGAAACAGACACCTGCTCTGGTGTGGTCCTCTCCACGGCCTGCAGGAAAATACTTGTCCCCTTCACTACTAAGATCTTGCCACCTACACCACATACAAGCTCATTCTGCTAACGAGTTCAAAATTTGGGAAATGCGAGAATTTGCATAGGTAGTGTCTTTAAGTACAAGTATCTTTAATTGTCCTCAAATTCTGTCTGAAAAAAATGATATTTTATATATTTTTCCATCACGGGTATCACATGTTTCTACTGATAACATACAAGACTTCATCTTATCTCGTAGCTTGTGATAACTTTAATTGACTTTGTCATCTCTGTTCCTCCCAGTCTATTTGCATTTTAAATGTTTATAGAATCACAGAATGGTTTGGGTTGGAAAGGATCTTTAAAGCCCATCCAGTTCCAACCCCCTGCCATAGGCAGAGACACCTTCCACCAGACAAGGTTGCTCAAAGTCCCATCCAACCTTTCAAACCTT
>NW_009630756.1:0-8099 GCF_000690535.1 Cariama cristata | reverse complement strand
CCCTCACCTAATATCTAATCTAAATATTTCCTCTTCCAGTTCAAAGCCATTGCCCCTTGTCCTATCACTCCATGCCCTTGTCATAAGTCCCTCCCAAGCTTTCTTGTTGGCCCCTTTAGGTACGGGAAGGCTGCTCTAAGGTCTGCCCGGAGCCTTCTCTTCTCCAGGCTGAACAACCCCAACTCTCTCAGCCCGTCCTCACAGCAGAGGTGCTCCAGCCCTCGGATCATCTTCATGCACTCCTCTGGACTCACTCCAACAGGTCCATGTCCTTCTTGTGCTGAGGACCCCAGAGCTGAAGGCAGTACTGCGGGGGGGTCTCACCAGAGCGGAGCAGAGGGGCAGAATCCCCTCCCTCGACCTGCTGGCCACGCTGCTTGGGATGCCGCCCAGGGCACGGTTGGCTTTCTGGGCTGCCAGCGCACATTGCCAGCTCTCGTCCAAAAACAAACTGAAGACCAAAGAGTTTATACTCAAAAACAAACAAAAGAAGCTTAAATACAAATTTATATGCAGTTACTGACATTACTTACATAACATATTAAAATAATAAACATTATTAAAATAATTTTAAATAAGTAAAATTATGACAGTTTGTTAGGATTTTTTTCTTATAGTTGTTAGTAAAATTTTCAATAACAGAAGAAAATATTTACAAAACCTGTGCATCAGAGTAAAATAAATATTTCAAATCTTTATGAAAATTTGCTTTCCTCATTTCCTCTGTACAGTAGATTGTCTTTGATTTTTCAAAATTATTAGTGAATTTTTCTATTTGAGTGTAACATAGTATAAATCTGGATCCAAATACTGATGTTATTTTCAAATGAAGAATTATTTACATAAATAATAGCCAAGTTTTAAATACATTAGTTTTCTCTGAAACAGAACCATAATCCAAATAGTTATTCAAAAAATAATATAAGAAACCATAAAAAATACAGCAGCATGCAGAACTGAATGTCACAGGTATGTAGAAGAGTATATCCATTACAACCTTGAGCCCTGCATGACATCAGCTAGAACTTGCTTTTGAATGAATGTGTTGAACAGTTCACAGAAGATGAAATTGATATTTTGGTATAAACAAGCAGCATTTAGCCTGTGCAGTTCTTTGGTCTTGCGACATGAAGGAATGGAACACCACCAGAACAACACAACACAGAGAAAAAAAACACCTTAAGAAAAGGTCGGAGCTTCTAAGGAAAACAGCTAACTCACAGGGGAAGTTTTCAGAGAACCTCTGAACATGAGTCATTTGCATTAAAAAAATAAGTTAAGAATACTTATTTGAAGAAGAAAAATTCACAGTCAATGTCTTTCTAAGTGTTCCTATGTATAAAATGACAGGTTGAACAAAATACAGAACTTTTTAAAAATATGGTATTTGATATATTACTTGGAATCTGAAAGTTAGAAATTAATTTAAAAACAACTATTATTGTTATAGTAATAATAATAAAAGAAATTATTGCACCATGTTTTAATATGGACAAAAGTATATGAAGCCTAGCAGTGGAATGGTTTCTCAAAAGGTGGCAACATCTATGGTAACTGTGAGTTAATCAAACAAAAACACAAAGAAAAACTCCAGAAGTGGAATGCAATATATTCTTTCAGTATTCAAAGAGACGCTAGGAAAAGAAGAAAATCTTATTCAGTATCATAATACCATGCTGATATTACATCATTAACAACAATACTTGCCTAGGGGAAGGTTTTTTGTTAAATAAGCCAAGAGTACAGAGGTTGTGCTCTGCTGGAGATCTTTGTGAACACTATTCAGATAGTTAAAATGCAGTACCTAATTGTAATTTCTTTTCTCCTCCAGACATTTACAGCAAAACTCTCTCTTTCACTCAGCTTTCAGGAGGTATGCGTAAGAACAGCATTCTTAGTTCCATACTAAATGAAGCTATGAGATCTTCCTGTCTTCATACCTTACTTCTTTCTCACCTGTATATCTTCTTCCGAGCTATTGTAACTATGAGTTAAGAAAATCCTAATGCAAACTGAAAATGACATAAAGTGCTCAAAATCTCCCTCTGATCTTTCATGGCTTTCTCACGTTTAGACTCTATCTATCTATCTATTCAGATCCTGATTCTACAGATATTTTTTATTCCACTGCAGCAGACTGCTTAGAAGAATCTCGATGAAATTAATGATTCTATTTCTCTAAAACATTTTATTTCAGATCTAAAAAGGAAGTTGATAGAAAGTTTTGTTCTACATAAATAAAAGTAAAGACTTACGATCTTAAAAAGCATGCAAAATTTTATGGTTTGAGAGGAAAATATTTTGGACAATTTAAGCATATTTTAGAAACAACAGGGGCAGTAATTTAGTTGTCTTGTTCTCTTATCATCTTCAATCTATGAACATGTTAAAAAATACCACAATCAAAATAATGTGACAATAAAAAAGGTTCAGTAAATATTTCATTTTTTTTTATCTTTTTATTTATTTATTTATTTTTACATGGGAACATGAGGCAAGCTACTTATTGCATTATTTTCACCTGAAACCTGTCAAATAATTATCTACAGGAAATCCCTGCAATAAAAACCCCTCAGAATTCTTTCCTGTGCACAGATATTCTCCATTTGTTTTTCCAGTTATAACAGAGATACCTTTTTAATGAAATTTCATTTAAAAGGCTAATTACAGAAGTGACTTATTTTCAAAAATAGGATACACAGAGTCTGGATGCCACTTCAATCTTTAAAAATGGTGTTAGTGGAATGTAAGGGGTATTTGGGGCTAAAAGATATTTTTTGACACTACTGTACTCTGGTTTTATATTTAAGCCAAAAGGAAAATGATTTCCTCTCAAAAATGTTTCCTTACTAGTTCCATTCCTGGAAAAACTTGCCCTTTTTATAATATCCAAAATTATAATTTCTAATTAAGTGTTTTAAAAAAAAAAGAGCATAATCTCAAAAAGAATATAAAGCTTGTTCTTTTCTTTGATTACTGAACTCTTACATCTGTCATCAACAAAAAAGAACTTAAAGAGAAAACATCCAGCCCTCAGTGCTGATTTTACACTGTAAATCCTCTACAAGCCCTTATGACAACCCCATTATTGCCAAGTCAATTCATCATGATTAATTTTATTACAAAGATTAGCAAATAAATTAAAAAAGATTAAACAATGACTTTACAATGTTAACTAGTAAGCTTTAAATAGAATCAGATGTAATTTTAGGAAGTAAATCTGTGATAGATTTCTGGAATTAAAACCCTAACGCTTCCACGAACATTTTAGCTTTCATAATAGAGATGCAGTCTTACGGGATGTGAATAAATTACAGCTGTTAAGAATTAAGTATGTGCACCTGAGGAGTTCTTAAGTGCATTTAATTCTGTGGCAACTCTGGACATACATAAAAAAAAAGCAAATCCTCCTCTCTTTACCTCCTGTGCACCACTTCTGCTGCGTTTCTGTGATGGAGACTGAGATGGATTGATGGCTTTCGCATGGGAGTAGTTCACACATAGAACTCACATTCCCCCTCCTCCCATCCCATCCCGTAATTTCAACTCTGACGACATAATTCTCTTTTAACCTTCCCTACCTGTATTTTCACTGGGGTTTTTTTGGCCATATTAATTATACTTTATGTCTTTCCCAGAGCTGGTGTATTTCTAATCTTTTTCAAGAAACAAATTCAAAGCTATAAAGAAAATACTATGTCTACTCACTGAAATGTTAATATCTTTTTACCTAACATTCTGTAAGAAAATCAGCAAGGTGTTGGGAACTTTGTTCAGTGAAAATGTCATTGGAGACATAATATTGTGAACAAATTTATTGCTTCATAAGGTAAGTCATATAGATCATCACAAATCATGCATTGGTTCTCTTTGCCTTGAGACTGTATTTAGAGATATGATCTTCTGGTAAGCCTCACTAGCAGAGGAAGGTCTAATAACCTGACATTTTTAAGGGAATTTTAACTATCTGTATTCATATATCAGACTAGTCAGAACAACTCTCTTTTGACAATTTCATTCGATTTCTCAAGTAATATCTTGGTTTTGTGACATGGGTGATGGAAGTACTACTGTTTCACTTGCCTTATAAATCAAGATTTGGTGGAGACCCTGGTTTTCTGCAACATAATGTGGCTTCACATGAGGTATCGCTCCCCGTTTTACTTACTGATGCTTGAGAAAAGAGCATAGATTCTTGAAAACTAATTCACATTGCTCATGGTACTGCAGATCTTGTAATAAACAAGTTGCCCTTCAAATGCTGAAGGCTTCCTCATTAAAATCTAAAATCACTTCTCTCTCTCCCTCTCAGCCAAAACCCAACCTGAATTACAATGCTTCAATTGCTGTGGTTAATATTCCTCTGATTAAAAAAGTGGTGTGAGACCCTTGTACGATCCGCAAACATAAGAATAATATTTTTTCTGTGTTTGTGTGACACAGTATTTAGGAGGGAGGGTTAATATAAATATAAACCAATTGTTTTCTACAAGTGGGAAATAATTAGCTGTTTCCTTATTATCCTTCTTATTTGGAAACTCTTCCATTGTATTAAGACAAAAAGACAAAACAAAAACAAAGATCAAAACCTAAACAAGCTCACCCCCCCTCCCTTATTTTTAAGCCATTTCATAATTGCTAGCTGGCAGCTTCTGCTGAAAAATGAGTGAATATTCTTTGTCTTTACACTATTTTTCTTTAAAAACTGGATATCTGTGCAATTATCCAAAGACTTAACTACCTGGAGGCACCTTTAAATTTGTGAGTGTATTTATTCCAGTGTAAAACTTTACTTGAAGCTTAAAGTTCTGCTCCTGCCTTTGGCACCTGGCAGCTCAAAACCTCTCTCATCTCTAAACCCCACTGAGAACTGTAAAGTAGGAATTCCTCAAACGACCTCACTTGAAGGAATCAATCCTGCTAGTGTCACAAGGTGACACATACCTTATGTATTGTGGTCACACTCCAGAGACTGCCAACTCACCTCTGAAAGATCAGTGAGAAACGTGTTTATGTGGGGTCCTGAAATACACAGATGTAAGCCTTGAGTTTAAATCTTGCGTCTAGGTGATTTTCTCCACTCACGGAAGAAAGAGTTCTGTGAAGAAAATTAGGACCACAAAACAGCTTTTGTTAAAATGTTTTTTCGTATATTATTCCGTACACAATTTCCAATGCTTTGTAAGAATATGTATTAAATGTTCACTATGCCAAGAACATATACTTCGTTATTTCTGCTAAGGGGATGGGAACTGTGAAAAGCTTCTTCTTAGGTGGTTGTGTGCAGTAACCGCAGTTAAAACTCTAACTTTTTGAACTACTCCACAAATACTGTATTCTGGTCTTTGCTAGAAAAAAGGAATAATGAAATGCAGGAAAAGGCTGTTTACTTTGATTCAACATCCTTTAGCTCCATTATGCAGAAGCCCTTGATGTGTTTTAATTCGACGAATACTTCGTAATAGAGTAAAAATGTTGTCAGGTGTAATTATCATTCTTGAATAACAACAAATCAGGCAATAACAGTTTTGAAATGGACTCATACAGTGAAGAGAGTCTTCTGGATATAAAAAAAAAAAAATCAATGTGCAGCTTTATAAATCCTAACGAATACTTGAGAAATCACAAATAAATAAGGGCTCTTATTGATTACTTACTCAAATTGTTCAATTCCACTGACTGTAAATGGTATCAAAATGGGTACCTTTTTTTTTAGATTTGTGAAAAAATAATCCCTGCAGGCTCTGAACTGCAGCCGAAAAGCTTCCTTTCTGTAGCAGTGTTAGAGGCACAAGCTCTATATGATGAGTTCAGCTCAATTACACTATAACTGAGCGAAGTCTGCAATGCGGACAAGACCTGTGTGGGGTGTTCAGCAGTTCAAGGACCGAACCATCCAATTTCCTGAAGATAATGAAATGTGTCATAATCATTCCCACTGCAAATGCTCATGTGGAGAGGATTTTTCATTGATGACAAACATATGGACTGACAAAGGGAGCAGGTGTGAAATTGCCTTAGTTAAAGCAGAACCTCAAATCTAGGCGAACTTCCCTTTGATATGTCAAACGAGTCTCAGTTCTGCCCTAAAAATCACATGGTATTTAGGGTCACTAATAGTCATCATAATCATACTTTGTGCTTGCAAAGGACTTTATGTTTTCAAAACCTTGTACGAATTTGCATTTCCGTCTTATTTGTGTGTGGTCTTGCAACTGATGCACAAGACAAGCATTGAAATTGTACACGCTTTTCAGAGTGATAGGGCTTCATTTGGTTATCATTTTTGGATGAGAAGGGTGAAGGGAGGGTAAGAAGGAAAGTTTGGTTTCAGATGGGAGATGCCCGTCCCTCCTGTTGTCTATCAGCTCAGCTTCAGCAACAGCAGGAGTATCTGGAGTAAATACTCTTCTCTTTTTAGGGGTGAATTAGGAAGAGACGCCGGTTCCTAACTCATCCTCCTCCTAATCCTACCATACATCCCCACGGAGGGGAGGAAGATAAGGTGGTAAAGAGAGGTGGCACAACGGTAGTTATAGAGTTGAATAGGGAACACAGGAAGTCTTGAATGTCAAATATAGAAAACAAAATCTTGAACAGGCTAAAAGAGCAAACGAGGACAGAGGAGCCATCTTAAGAACTGAGAGAAAAATCAGTTTCGCAGCTGCATAAGGAAACTAGAATTGTGTTGTCTGCTCCTTGCAATGAGATACAGATGTCACACTGAGAAAAAGGGGGAGAAATCCAGGGAATAGGGCTTGTTGCTCTTACTAAGCTGGAGACACAGTAGGAAGAAATGCTTTTTAAGGGAAACTGTCCAATAGTATTAGACATTAATCCACCCTGCCAGCTGATGCTCTGCCTTGTGTTTCTGTAAAATAAAACCTAGTACAGACACTATAGCATACAGGGCCTTTTTGATGCTTCCAGCTCTTTGATGTTCAAATTAAAATGCCTGGTTTGAATTGATGGACAAAAGGAAGTATAAGAGGAAGTGTTTGTCCAGAAGAAAAAAAAAACAAGAGCGGAGGAGGGTTTAAGTTACATAAAGTAAAAAAAATGAGTTAAAAAATAAAATGAGGATAGCACAGCTGAAAGAATAGAAATAGGAAAGAGAAAAGGAAACAGAAATCTTAGAAGTAAGCCCAAGTTCAACAGAATTATAGACTAAAATAAAAATAGGTAACAGGAAAGAGATGGGAAGGTTAGGGGGAAACTAAAATTAAAAAGCAGTCATCTTTATCTCTAATCTACAAACATTCAGGAAAAAAGGGCAAAAAAGTGAGAAAATATGACAGAACATGTGGTATATGTTCACTAATATTAGAGCATTATTTTTATCTATTTCTTCAGTATTATAATATATTTATTTTCAATACAGACTTTGGAAAAGGTTTTCATTCTATAGTTGTTTTTTCTACAGGCAAAAATAATGAGTTATATTTTGAACAGTTTTACTCTCATGAAATCTTATTTGACTGGGTCTGAATAAAGGAAAATGTTATGAAACATTCATGCTTATAAACAGTGTCCTTTTGCACCAAAGAAGCTCCCAAACACTACTGTGACAAGTACTAGACCATATTGTACACCGGAATTTAATGAAATACATGACTCCTAGACCTAATCAGTTGTGATTTTTCTTTGTTACTGATTTTTCACTGTGAAAGCTTATATCTGAGTTATGTTCACTGAGTTATGTAGGTGGAGAACAAATAAGTAGAATGAAAGTGAAGTGATATAGGTTAGAAATGCACCTGCCTGTGACATTCTCTCTGCCTTAGGTTGCTCTGATGAAGCTATTTCTAAGTTTCTAAAGTGGTTTATGCTTGAAGAGCTGTGAGAGATCTGGAGGAAATTTATCAATATTGTTTTCTTACGTCAATGCTGTAGAAAAATATTTCTTGTTTAACCTAAAATATTCTATCATCTAATTTGTTGTTTTTTTTTTTTTCTACTGGAAACTGTTATACTTGTGTCCTGAGAAAGGGTGGAGGATTCACCTCAAAGTGTGACTGAGGCAAATAGTTTAAGAATGACCAACTCTCTCTGATATGAGCAACAAACACAACTGCTGACTTGCAGGGTTCTCTTTTTTT
>NW_009630755.1:0-42341 GCF_000690535.1 Cariama cristata | reverse complement strand
TAGTTTCAGGTGCCCTGAAGTGCTAATGATACCTTCTGTGGCTTTTTTTTTTTTTAAATTATTTTTTCCCCCTTCTTTTCTTCTTTCAGGCTCTGCTGGGGGCTGACATGTCTGTAGAGAAGAAAAAGGGAGAGAAAGGGAGGAGATAAAAATAATAAAGGCATTTTTAACAACCTTGAAAATTCAAATGAAACCCAGATTTCTATTGTGTGGCAGCTAGGCAATCAACTATTGTACCTTCTGGATGCAGCAGCAAAAGACATACTAAAGACATGTCCTTTTGTTGTCAGTAAAAAGGAACGTCTTGCAAGAAGCGCTGATACTATGTACATGTGTGGCCCCTGGCTAGCAGACCACTTCACATTAGGGTCTCCTTAATCGCAGGGGGAGCACCCAGACTGGCACCCAAACACTAACGGGAAAAGACTGGGCAACCCTTCTGACTAGCAGCATACCAGCAGAGATGGGCTCCAGCACCTCGTTGTCCCACTGGCCTCAGGCACACGCGAAACCCCTTCTGTGGGCTGCAGCGAAGAAATAAAATTTTAAACAATTACTTTCTCTTCCCTTCTCGGAGCGACCCCAGAGAGAGACTAACAGCACATTCCCTCATCACTGAAAAGGAAAACCATGACGCTTTGTCTTTTCCCTCCTCAAGAAACAAAGAAGCCAGTCCCACCAAAGCACAGGGGCCAGGTTACCCACGCAGGAACAAGTGGCAGCGGGCTGAGCCAAGGCCCTTCCTCAAATCATACCAATGACCATGAACCGCTTCCTCACTCCCTCTGGGTCGATAACAAGTCATTTCAAACAGATGAGGAATACTTCTCCACCTTAAAAGTATCACTTTTGATTTAACTCTGGTTTTGTCAAATAACTCCTCAAAAGAAAAAAAAAGTTTAGGTGTGGTAAAGAAGCTTCCTTTGTGAGACTGAAGATGAAAAACCATCTCAGCAAAGCACAAGAAGATAAAAACTTACGTTCCCAAGGTAAAAAAGGAGGCAAAAACAAAGCAGTCAAGATCTTCCGAACACTGTAAAGCAACAAGAAAAAAAAAAAAGATAGGAGGAAGAGGAGAGTGGCACAAACATTTGGAAATAGTATAAACATGTAAAGTGACACCAACAAACCAAAATAATCAAGGAACAGAGGAGGTGTTGCAAAAACGCAGATGGGTTGTTTGCAACATCTTCATTTCTCACAGCAGAAGAAATCACTTAAGGGAAAAAAACCCAAATCAGCCAAAGCCAAGTGTTTTACCCTTATGCTGTCCTGTAAGGGAATTCAATGCGTGCACACAGCCAGAGGCTGCCAGGGCCCTGGTGTCTCTCATCCCCGGTGTGCTGTGGCTCATGCCAAGACCATGGTGGTCAAATGTCCAAAGTTCTCATCATCCTAAAAGAGCACAGAAAACACAAAGCAGCATATGGAATAGTTAACACTGCCGATCCCACTGTTATCGCTTCCATTTCTAGAAAACAAGGCTACATCAAACAGCTACTGCAGGTACGCCACGTTTCTCCAAAACCTATGCAGTCTGACCTACGGCAACGTCATGGAAAGCAATGCCCGCTGCTTGGGGTACAGAAATGCTCCTGCGCAGACAGGCTCTCCCCAAGGCATCTGTAATGTTTGCGCGAGGACTCTGTTCTTCCATTACCGCCACGACAGTCCTCGTGATTCTCGCAGCTCAAAAAACCTCCAGCCAAATCCATCAATCTGCTACCACCGAGGCAGAGCAAGCTGTTTCTTGGGAGTGCTGCCTGCAGAGCTTAGTGCTGTGCAAGATACGGTATGAATACATGGGCCCCTTTCCCCACGGCGCTGAAATCTCCCACAGAGCCCCAAAGCCATTGAGGTAATTTTATATCAAACCAATACATCGGATTTACATAGAAAATAATTGCTGAAGAATGCACAGGTCATACGCCTGTCATCGCTGCAGACATTGCTAAGGCATAAACAGAATATTGGCCTTAAGGGAAAGATTTGACAGAAAAGGGAGACTATTCAATACACATGAAGAACAATAAAAGACCCAAGAATATTATTTGCATGCTCAGGTTTTTTTTTCTTCCCCATGAAATAGTTTTGGCTGAAACCACTGCCACATGCAAAGGGTGGCAGTGCCCCAGGAGCACCCAAGGAACAACCCCACACAGCACACAGGCAGGCTTCACACTCCACTTAAGTCAATACGGTGCAAGAAATCAACTGCAGAAGATGGCATTTGGGTATCACTTTTGCCAAGTCCTGAGTGATCTCATCCTAGCAAATCTCCCCTACATGATCTGTTACAAGCCAGACACCTCCCCAATCCCACCGCACTCCCAGAAAGTCAGTCACACTGACCTTTTCGCTTCCCTCGCAGGTCCCACACGGGCCAAGGCGGCTGAGTAAAGCCTGCACGAGCCTTGACCGAGACAGTCTGTGCTTTATCCTGTATCAGTATTTCTAAACCCTGGTCCCAAGCATTCAATATGTGAACAAAGAACTGTGAAATTAAGGCAGGAAGAAACAGCTTTCACTAATGGGATTCCAGAGTGGCGGCAGCAGAGAACTATCCCAGGCCCACCAGGCAGGGCTGCAGCCTGACACGAGCTATGCTCGACATGGTACAGCTCACCTAAAAAGCACAAGGAGAGGTACCGCTGCAGGAAGAGCCACAGTCCAAGTTACTTCAACAACCAATTTAATTGCACCAGGCAATTAAACCTCTGTGTTGCGACATGACAGCAGGCATTTGGGCTAAAAGCCTTATCATTAACACCAGATCTTGGAGCACAGAAACCCCTGGGCAAGGGTGATGCTCTGGCCAAGAGCACTGCCAGAGTCTTACTTTTGGGAGAAGTAGCAGGATAACCTCATTTTTTGGTCCCACGGAAATTCTCGATGTACAGGCAGCATTTGGCAGGGGAAAGAGGGAAGTACTTTGGAGGGAGGAGTACAGAGAGGAATTCTCCCCCTTGTTCTGGAGGACGGTTTGTAGATTAGGTCTTACATCTCTGACTACACATTGGGGAACTAGAAGTTGCATTTTAAATAAAATCAGCTGGGAAGAAGTATGCATCAGTGAAGAACCGCTTGGGGAAACATACTAATGAATGTAGTTAATTTAGGGGGGAGGAAAAATCAAAGTGAATGGATAGTGTCATTTTACACATATTTGACAACGGTAGATTCTGAATGGATTTTAAGGAAGGGTTGGGGTCTTTTCCAAATCTCATCTTACATTCAAATTTCTGCTTGTACTTGCCCTCAAAGCTTGCTCCTGCCCAAGCACTAGAGGCAAGGGCCTAAAATACAAATCAAAGTTGCATTTCCTTCCTCAGAAATAAGTATCTCCTCTTTTTGAACACTGATAGCATACTGAGCAGAGTTCAGGACTAATTAACACACATTTGATTCCTGAAGACACAGTTGCAGTTCATGGAAACCTTCATGGAGAAAACAGCCTGAGAGACAGAGCCTTAGTTACCAAACACTGCCTCTCTCCTCAAGGGGACTGGAGAAATAGTTCTGCTCTGAAAAATCCTTCTGCTTTTGTTGATTATGATGCTAGAGGCTAACTTCCAATTGGCCTCAAATATTGAAGCACTGTGGTAATTTGGTTTTAAATAACTGACCATCAAACGAACACAGAAGTATAAACAGTCCCAATTCTAAGGAGAAAAAAAAGTGTATAAAACATGGCGCCCAAAATACATTTATAAGCATAAAATCCTCCATGTAATTTCTTAACGGAATTAATCCTGAAGACCAGTTTACCACACTGACTTTTGCGATGTTACACCAGAAATTAGTTTAGCTCAGGCAATGTCTCATTTAAAAACAAAGCCACCATCTCCCTCTTCCAAACTGCGGCAAAGACATTACTCTGCCAACATTCAAATGCCATATGCTTTCCTGGTTTTCAGAAGTATATCGTACGTGTTTGAAACATTTTTAAACATTTATTAGGATCTCGCCCACAGTCACAGTACCTTTGAAGATCTGGTCCTCCATATCTTAATCATTGATAAGAGGCTAAGCGCATACATTTTTTGAAGATATGAGCTGCATTTATGGAAGATTTTTAATTCCCTGGATGCACATGCGGGGTATTAAACACTGCAGAAGTGGTCAGAAAACTTCCTCTGGCTGATTTCTCAAGCAAATTTTCACGCTTCCATACTCACAATGGTTGCAGCATGCTTGTGTTCTGCATTTTAGGAAGCACTAAAAATCATTTACCTTTTTCACACCAGTTTGTAAGATGCCATTGCCTTATGAACTTCCATACAAACAATGCACACAAAGACACATCACTGGAGCTTGAGCATCTGCGGTACAAACAATTGTACATTTCCCCACCTACAAGGAATGTATTTAAAGAAAAAGCTACATCCCAAAATACCCTTTAATTTCCCTTCTTTTTAACAAGCACCATTTAAGAATGATTAAAAATACCCTCTAGGCTTCACAGGGCTACAAAGAAAGGAGGCTCATTTAAAGTGGCACAATCTATTTTCTAGCCACACTAATCTTAATATCTTTCATACAAACTAAATACGAAGATTATTAGCAAAATTACCTGCTGGGCCAATTTCTACTGGATACACATTTACACTCCATGAGCTACAATTCTTATTACTCTGAAGCCTGATATTGATGATGGTTTATACAGATAGTGTGAGTGCAATATATTTAAATATATATATATACACACACTCACATACACTATGCTACATAAATATATACATATGCAACGCATGACTAACAGCTTGATGGATTTCCCTGCTTGTTGTTTCATTATGAAAGAACCACCCTCATCACTGGACTTCTTTTCTCCTCTTCCAAGCTGTCTTTTGGCAAGGCGGGTGGAATTTCCCAGTGGAAACCATCAGTACAACCACACTGCATCTGCAGAGGAACAGAACGGTCCCGCTGCTCATCTGGCTAAAATACAGCGTGTGCTGCTTTTGCAGATTTAGAAAATAACAGAGTAATACGAGACTCTTCCTCAGATCTGCTGTTGAAAGATAAGGAAGATCCCTTTTACAGTGCTCGATACTTGAACAGGGAAAAACCCTATACTGCGCCCTTTTAAGTTGAATATATCCACCCTGGTTCCCAGTCCTGCCGTCTGCTTTCCTTGATTAGGCTCCCATCAGTTTCAACGGGAGCAGGATCAAATGCAAAGGTGTTAGTCTATACTCAAAATAAGGCCTTAGACAAGAGGTGTTGCCTTGTGAGAGGCAAAATGAGATGCAAGTGCCATTCTCTTCTACCCAGCCTGACAATTCAGTAATGCTTCTGCAGTGGTGCAGATACATCATTGCTATTTAGTATAAAAACACCCACCCTCATCTTTTATTCTTTATACTTAGACATCTATGCAAACCACATTTAAAACATTTATTTAAAGAACCACCTCTAATTCCCAGAACACATTAGCCATGTGCAAGAATACATCTCATTTTTCCAGTCCTTTGTTCGCTTAACGTGCAGACTGATTCCACATTTGTGGCTATTTAACTATATTAGTAGGTTTCTCACTGGTAGCTTTAAGGGATAAAATCCCCTCACCGGTCTCTTGCCACCAGCCCACACTGCTCACGATACCAAACGCAACACTGATAGGTGAAGGCAGGAGTCCTTGCAACACAGCACTATGAAAACGTAATGACAAACAAGAAACTCGAGGTAGTGAAGCTCCTGTGGGTCTGGTTCAGGGCATTCATGTGCCTGGTAGACTTCAGTGGGAGCCACGAAGAGTTGCTCAAAGGTGGCAGTTTCCACCCAGCATGGCTACTCTATGCACTCAGTAGAGTAATTTTCCAGCTCACCAGGAAAGCAGCTCCTTTCGCCTGCCGGTCACGGGCAATGTTCCTGAGAGGTGTTTTGTGACACTGTTCACGGGCACCTCCTCCCCACCAGGGAGGCATCTCCTACGGAGCAAAGCTACTCAGTGCGTGCAGGCTGGAGCACAGCTCTGTGCAAAAGCAATCTGGTGACCGCTGAAAGCTCTCTGACCACAGACTTCACTTCTTAGTAATCTTGCTATCAGACAGGGAATTCACCCATAGCCTATTTTAAGCTGCTGAGCACACAATATTAACACCCTGGGCCTCCAGAACACCTTTGATCAGAGGATCTCAGAGCGTTCCCTCAAGCATCAGCTATCCAGGGAAGGTTTCCCTTTGCTTTCCTGCACGAATCCCATTTCTTACAGGTGTTAATTGATTAAATAGAGGGGAAGGGGAAACAGCACAGATATTTGAAGTACAAGGATGGCCCAGAGGATCAAGGAAACAGACACCTATTCAAAATGGGCTTTCAAACAGAGGGCTGAGTAGACCAGGTAGCTACAGAAAGATTTAGGACCTCATTATCATTATGACCACCTCAAGTGCAAAGAAAGAAGGCAGAACCCTGGTCTATATCTAGAGAAAGAAAAGATGGGGGCTGGCAGCCAAAGGGGAACTCCTCCCTCTGAGTTGTGAAGGCAGACGGACAGCCACGAGGGAAACAGCTGGGAAGCCCAGAGCTGGGGACAGGTCCTTCCACAGCCAAGCCTCATTAGCAAGGTATTAAGAAAGGTCTTTGCATGGTCTCTTTGCTTCCTAACCACATTTGGCTGACCCATAAGCAGTAAGAGGAGAAACAGGAAATATTTTTTCTACCCTTCTCTTTAGTTTCCCTTCCAGGTTGTTTATAGCCTAATTTACCTTGTGCCAGACAACATGAACTTATCAGGTATCTAGGTACAGAAAAAATTGTCAGTTTAACAAATTTGAGTTTGATGCCTGCAAGATCCTAAGTGTCCACACCTCAAGTGTCTCCTTCCAGATATGTACGGAAATCCACAAGCCTTAAAAATATTCAAATCTTAAAAATCTGTCTCAGCTTCGTAAAAGTGAAATGCTTCCTGTGTACAAAGCCCCTTTCCCCCGTCTCCTACCATTAATAGCAAGATTTTCTGCCCTCCACCCACTGCCTGGCAGAATCATAATGTACAGCACTTCCCGTTACATAAAACTCAAGCGATTGAGCACATTGTGTGTAGGAGTGAAGTAGAGTCTGTTTTAGCACCCAACTTTATATATCAGGATAAGAAGCAGTGATTATCTGTGTTCTCTCTCCTGCCTTCCCCCATGCCACAACCCACAGGGGCATGCTGCTGCAAAGCCACAGCCCTGCATTTCCACCTTGGTGCCCAACAACAGCCCAGCACAGCACCGAGGCTATGAAACCTGCCCCGACCCAAAGTCAGTCACACAGGGCAGGTTTCGAAGCTTCGCTACCACAGCTGTGCTGCCAGCAATATTTGACCAAGTGCCTCACATCTCCAAGAGCTGAATAAACACTTTTGGATTGCAATGTAGATAACAGGCTCTCCCTCTGACCTCTGCTCCTCACTCCTCAAGTCTGTCATCTCTGCTTCTCCCTCATCATCCAAGCTCACCCTCTTTTTTCCCCACAGTCTTAATACCTTCTTTCTACCATCTCAAGTATTGCTTCCCTCCTTCGACCAAGTGCCTCACATCTCCAAGAGCTGAATAAACACTTTTGGATTGCAATGTAGATAACAGGCTCTCCCTCTGACCTCTGCTCCTCACTCCTCAAGTCTGTCATCTCTGCTTCTCCCTCATCATCCAAGCTCACCCTCTTTTTTCCCCACAGTCTTAATACCTTCTTTCTACCATCTCAAGTATTGCTTCCCTCCTTCCTTAATTTGTCTTTGTCCTCCATTTCTCTTCTTCCCAACTTCACATCCTGGAAATCCCTCTCCTAGAAGCGGAATTTGTTCACTCTCCCTAGCTGAAAATTTTCCTCTCATTTCTGTTTCACTCCATCTCTCATTCATTTCCCCACACCCCAACTTTCCACCACCAAAACACGGTGTCAGTAGCGCTCTCGCAGCATTGCAGCCCAGACTAGACACCCATCCTCAAGCCGACCTTCACCCATCCCACCCTTCATCAGCTCTTCCTCACAGGTCCCTCAGCCATGCAGACAAGGCAGGCGTAAAGCAGAAGCTGCTGGGGCTGCCTGAGGAACCCAGAGAGGGATAGAGGCAGCAGCAAGAAAACACAGCGTAGGTTCTGCAAAAAAATGAAAGCAAAACTGCCCACTGCTTTGGGGACTTCTGGGAATTAGGCAATATTCTTACAGCTTCTACAAATTGACATTATGTCTGGAAAGTACAGCAGAGATACACAGGAGCAGAGGAGTAAAAGAGTCTTCAGAGTTTCATGACATTGAGTGGTCCAGATCTCCATCAGCTGAAGAGTTCTGAAGGCACAAGACCAAGCCTTTAAAGCTACCAGATTACAGATACCTGCACCACATGCTTCTGGTGTCACTATTAGCCGAACTGCTTCAGATTTTTCTCTTTCACCAGCAGGTACAGACAAGTTCCAGATCTAGGCTTAAAAATATTAATTCAATGTACCAGCAAAAAACTGTTCCCAAGGCCAGGCTAGCTACGGTTTCTCCTGGATGGTAAAAGCAAGCACTGTACCAGAGAACTCCGACAGAAGTAGCTTTGGGTAAGCGACTGAGAGAACACCTGTACTAGTATTATTATTATATCTACTTTCCAGGTAAAGCCACGAAGATATAAAGAGGTCAAATGACTGCAAAAAGGCACATAAGAATCTTATGACAAAATTCAAAAGCAGACCCCAAGAGTCACTTTTTTAATTGTAGTTTAACCTCTCTTCTGGACCCTCCTTTTTGGCACACTTCATTCTTGCTCTATTTGTCTAGTTCTGCAAAAGACCTTTTCTCATTTTGAACTAGAATTACCTATTTAGGAACCATGCCCTACTGCATAGTCCTTAAAAAAACCTCACTAAGATTTCCATAGCACAAGCTACATCACTAAAAAAAGTAAATCCTGCTATGGCAATAAATTCTTTCAAAAAGAGATTTCTTTTGTTCATGTATAAACTGTTGCCATTAGCTATGGTTCAACACCAGTATTTGTCCAAATGATGCAGCTACATCATCTCAGCTCCCACTTTGGGGTCATGTTTGCCTGCCTGCTGCAGAGACTGGAGAATTTTTGCGGTACCGTCTGGAATATGTTGAACCTCCCCAGACCAGACAAGTCTCTTTTGCCACAGAAAATGTGCTTAACTCTAGGAAAGACTAACATAGGGTGCTCCAAATTCTTCTCCACTGAAATCCCTCCAATATGAGGAAAGTTATACAATCCCACTGAATAAGAGGTCATAGGGGCAGAAGTGAAGCATTTCACATTGGCAGTCCCTGCAACCAACCCCCTCAACAGTCAGGAAATTCACTTTTTTCCTTTTTTTTTTTTGTTTTGTTTTGTTTTGACATGCCCTCTAGACCGGGGGGTACATAGGATTGCTATGTGCCAGGTAACTGGATTAAAAAGTTGCTCCCTTTCATCCCAAAAGGCCATTCGCTGTTTTGTTTTCCTCATTCCATTGACACAAGCAGGCAAGGTGACAATTCATTTATTCTCAGTCAGTGACTATACCAGAACAGCACTTTCCCAGCTCAAATGTGCAGGCAGACCATTTCCCAGTTACAACAGGCTGTGCCTATCTCAGGAGCAAGCTCCACAACAGGAGGAAGAGATAAAGGAGCACGCTTCAGCCCTTCGGAAAATCCTGCCCAAGAGGACCACAGGGAGCCTGACAGATTGTCCTTCGTTAACACGGAGATGAACATAAATCACTCCACACTGGGGACTATATTCCTCTGATCTAAAATGTGACCCCTGAGCCTCCCTTTTAGCTCCTTTGGCCTTTCCTCCAATTTCCTCCCATCTTTTCATTTCCTACGCTTGCACGGGGTAACTCCTTGCAAGCGAGCAGTTAGCACCAGGAGCCATACATACACCCCTGCACCCACACTTCTGACAAGCTGCCAAGGCACAAGCAACTCACCTGTGATGCAAAGTATCTGAATTCCCTGGAAATGGAAGGCGTGAGGAATACCTGGGGTAGGTTCTGGGTAGGACAGTGGGATTTTACATGTCCGAAATTTGATCTGAAAGGGTACCTTCATCTCTCTAAACTTTTCACATTGCTTCTTGTAAAAAAGAGGTGTTCAGACACCGTGTCTAGGAAAGGAACGGATGCCTAGGTGGTTTGTTGCCAGGATCATTTCTGCGAATGGATCGAATGGCTCAGGAAATCAAGAGTGGTCACCAGCCAAAACACAGATAAGCAGGAAGGCAGTTGAAGGGGTTTGGGTTTGACAGGTGCGTGAGGACCATCTAGCCCTTGTTTGGAGAAGGATCCACACATTGCAAAATATTCTGAGAATACGTTTGACATGCAGATCTCTCAAGAGTAAGCCTACCAGAAAGGAGGTGGATTTGCCCCCTTGGTCACCATCACAAGAAAGGGTTCAGTGTGCTCAACACCATGGGGACCCAGAAGACCTGTCTATGAGATTTTCCAAGCAAACTGGGGAAATTGTCAATAGTGCAAATGCGGTCCTGACACAGGTGGCCAAAAGTTCCCCTAACTTAGTCTGGCATGCACACCACTTCCCAGTCCAAGCAAGCAGGACTGGGAGGACATCCCAGTATAACAACAGCTGCAGTGGTGCAATCGGTTCTCCAACTTCCATTGCACAGTGCCAGGGATGCGCAGTGGGATGCAAACCCAGGAACACCCTCTGCAAACAGCAGGAGATTAAACTGATTTTCAGATGCAGGCATTTTGCAGAGAGCGCAAAAATAACAAAGCAGATAGCAGGCGGCCTGCAGTACAGCTCTCCCCTTGCGTGCACCCGTTTGGAACAATAATTCCTTCAAGGAGGGGAAGGGGAGAAAAAACAACCACCCAGCAGCGTGCTAATCTTCACAGGCAGAGCAGCTTTAATGCTGTCTAATCCCCCAGAGGGAGGAAACAGCATTTCCTTTGTGCCAAGGATATCAACATGGTTGAAGGTGGCAATCTCCACTGACATTAACTTTATTAAAGGAGGGATATTTCCACAAGCCCTGAGAAGGATTGGTCAAGAGCCAGCTGGAGATGCATTGCTATGTAAGCATCTACTTGTAACGACAGAAATTAGCAGGCAGTTGGGAACTCCTGAAAGAATATATAGGCATCAAGCACGCACACAAACTAGAGATTGCATATTGCAGCCACACACATCAATTATACAGCTATCAAACTGTACAGCAGCAGCAATGTTAGCAGCTAATAATTGCCTTTTATTCTTTTTTAATTTGGCTCCTGTATTATTTTGCTGCAGTTATATAATTAACTGGTATTCTGAAGGGGGAAGCAGTGCCCCTGGGTTGTTGTTACAAGAATGCCAAACCTTCTTCAGCCACTTCCCCAGCAGAGAATGATTTTTCATTGTAAATTGGATGCAGAAGTGAAAGAGAGGAGATAAGCACTCTCAGTAAAATTCTGAGTAGTAGAAGCCTGCATTTTTAATTAAATAATTAAACCTTACTTTAAATAACAGTAGTATTCACGTTCTACTCATAGACACTTTATGGCATCTAAACATCAAACTGTCACTTCACAATGACACTGAATATAAAGTCAGTTCCTAAACACCTTGAGGTAATACACAGGAGACATCATCTTGAATTCACATTAGTACGTCAGTACATCTCACCCAGCCTTGCCTAAACCACCTTAGAAATAGCAGCATGCACTACATGCCACTGCCTTGACTTTTAAGCGTCTCATTGTAGAAATCGGCATAGATCTAAGTAATTTTCTAGGATCAGATACTTTTGTTATTTACATTTGGTCCTATAGAAATTCTGAAGCATTTAAAACAGTTGCACACGTTGCCTCCTTCCTGTGCAAAATGGAAAGTTAAAATGCTGAATCAAGGATCTGAAATACAAAGCTCTAATATTGTAACAGAACCAGAAAATACCAATGCATTCATCTCCCCTTCCTGGAGAACAGTTCAATTATAATCATGTCCCCAAGCAGATTTTGCACTGAATCACTGTGACATCTGCTAGGGAAATGAACACAAACCCATATCTGCATGCAGCAAATACATTGGCAGGGTTGCAATGGGGGAAAGTGAAATTAAGTGTCACTTTTCACACAAACTAGAAAATGACAGCTTGTCACATCCATGAGTAAATACTAGCAGAAGCGAGAGGAGCCAAGATGCTTCTTCACCTTTTCCCCCCACCATAGCAGTACAAAGATAGAGAGTAAGGACAAAACTGTGGCTTTTTATCCCCTGCCTACAGTAACAGCATCTGGACACGGATCACACCCTGGGAACACTAACAATAATGGATCATATCCGCCGCTCACATACGTTAGCAGAGCTCCACTGAGTTCAAGGGAGCTGTGCCCCTTCCCTAGCTGAAAAGCCAGTCCAACATGCCAGAGCTGGAGGCCAGAAGAGCCCCAAAGGGTGAGGGTGCAGAGCAACCTCCTTCGGGTCACTTATGAAGAAGGATTGCCCATAGCCTTGTCAGCAGCAGGGACAATTTATGATATAGAAGCAAGGGGCATAGTCACAACTTGCCTACTTGCAAAAGTCATGATACAATGTAGTACAACCCTCTTTGTACAGGCAAAGACACCCAGAAGAAGGGCAAAGTTAGCTCAAATTCCCCCGTGTATTCCCCAAGGACAGGAGTATGCCCACAGACAACTGCTGAAGAGCCACCCACATGCTACAGCTTGCTTGCCTGTCTGAGCCCATGGGCACAAAGACGAAGACCCTTCCCACCTTCTTTCAGTCCAATCTGCAAGGCTTTTCACTGGTTGCATCACATGGCAGGGCACAAGGTTGCCTCCCAACTGCAGGATGGAGGAAGGGCCACGGTATGAAGCTACTGATAAAAACATCACCTTCTAGCAAGAGGTCCCTTAGCTCCAAAACCTACCCCAGCTGCATCATAACATTGCGGCCTCTCCTCCATCCTAGTCACACAAGGCTGGAGATGAAGGCAACACAGCAGAGCACGCCTGAGACTTAAATACCTAAGTCTCACGCAGGATGGACAAGATGGATCTGACCTTACACCCATACGGGAAACAGCACCATCATTCTAAGCTCTTTTTAAGCTAATGATATCATTTACACAGGGTTACAGTAACCGCAGCTGTTTCGGGAGGAAACAGGCTCTCTGCCAAAAATACATAAATGGGTACAAAAATTCTGCATATCACACCTTCACCTGTAAGAAATGCATTGCGTTAATAGCTAACAGTATCTTATTGCTGGAGCAGAGCAGCACAGCACCCTTTAATCGATTACGGCTTGTTTTCAGGTGCACCTTCCCCACGCTCAAGAGCCTGTGTTCAAGATATTGTATATTCTGTGATTCATATGGGAAGATTAACGTAACTGGAAAAATGGTATCATTTCAGTTCCTTTTTAAAGAGATGTACAATCTTCCACCCACTCTTCCTTGTGCTTTTACAGTGAGAATTTGTTTCTAATTGGTATCCAAGTGTGCAGAGTCAGATCAATTCCTCTTCAAAAAAGAGTGCTGCTTTTTATCCTGATGAAAACAGATACTACAGACTTCACTTACAGGATCTGATTTTAAAAATTACAGTAATCAGGCTTTGATGGAACCACTCTGATAACAGATGTGTGGCTAATGTGTTTCCTAATTTTATGATAATTTGACTACAGACAAAGTAAATAAACGGCTTAAACATAAGCAAAACTTCAGGAACTTGGACATTGGTGATGAACGCCAAATTCAGAGCTCAGACGTTTCCTCTGGAATGTTATTAATCCATATCCCTCTACTTCTCCACAATCCTAATCTTCAAAACTTAAGATAAATGTACATAAAGAAAACTTGGAAATTTGGACTCCTGACCTGAACTTGCTTTCTCATGCAAGAGATGAACTTTAAACTTTCAGAAGTTACACATTTAAAGTCTTGATTTCACAACAAAGAGCATCGATTCTTCTATTCAGCAGAAAAATTGCAACACTTGCTCTAAACAAGCTGTATTCTATAGTTTACAATGAAAACCTGCTTGAAAAACATAGAAAAGGAATAGTAGAGGTTTTTTTAAGCTATGCAAAGAAAGGTTATTCTTAGAACTGCAAGAATTCTTTACATTGGAATAATTTAGTAAGCGCACTGAAATACTTTTCTACTAAATCATGGTTTACAGCCAGGCACTTTAAATTGATTTTTTCACAAATCCACACGGTTTAACTGGAGGGCTGTTGGCTACAGCCATCCCACTGCCTGCTTCAAAACGGAGATGAAGAATAAGGGTATGATTTGCCAGATACCTCCCCCTGTGCTTGCCACAGCCTGACCGAGAGCCAGGCTGCTGCTGCCACCCCTGCCTCAAGCACTGAAATGGAAGACTGCAATACCAGCACGCACAGAAACAGCAAAGAAACACCTGTATGCCCTGAAGGGGAAAAATAAACGCAGAGAAAGAAATAAAATTTGAGTTTTAAAACTACTCTTCCTTCCAAAAGATGTATTAAAAGGGTCTCCGAGCTGTTTTACACATAAACAGAAAAGCAATAAAAAGTCAGCGAGAAGTTCAAATGACACCGATTGCTTTTATCTGCCACACAGTTTGCTTCTGAGTCCGCAGTTCTGTGTGGTTTCTCAGATGAGCAGATCTCTCTTCGAGGTGTTTCTAACACACCTACTGACTTAAATTCCTATCCTGCAAATACTAACAGTCGTTATTATATGCATGCAAACTTGTATGCAACATCCAGAATATATTTTATGTGCATTATACCTAGGACATCTTTAAAAACTACAAGCACTGAAAAGGGACACACATGAAACGCAGCAGAATTTTGGGAGATATTTCTCTTAAAATACAAAAAGTCCAGCAGTTTTTAAATCAAGAAATCCTAAATAGGTTTTCCCCATCAACTCCAGGTAACATTTCCTACCTCATCTCCCATCTACAAGAACTACGGGTGAGGAAGACGAATTCTGCAGCTTCTGCATAATATAGCCAAATATCCTCCTCCTGTCAAATCCTACTCCTCCCCACCAAATGGCTTAAAATAGATTTACAGTACAGCCTTGTTTTGGGAGTCTTACTATCTTATTTATGTCATTGTTTCAAGCTCTGTAACTAAGAGGACTGGAAACTGAGATTGCACTTCTGGTAACAAGAACTGAGTTTGTAATACAACAGCCTGAACCAGGACCCCAAGAAAAAAGACGACGGAAAACAATGAAATTGGGCTGCATATTAGGAAGATAGCATAGAGAGCTGAGGCAGCACACAAAACCGTATTTCCACACTCCTTGTTTATGTTCTCTTCTAACGGTGTCCAAAGTGAGTTTTTGCCTTTCTTGTACCGCATTTGTCACCTAATTTAAGGCCAGCCGAACAACATTTTTTTTAGGGACCTGAGGAATTCAGGGCAAGAAAATGAAAGCTTTCTTGAGAGCTAACACCACGTCTTGCCAAGTGAGCAATCCTTGCTATTTATACTAGGAGCTTGAGCCTCACGTTACTGCATGGTATGTTATACCAAGAGCCTTGTGCCAGCTAGAGATGCCTGGGAAAACAAGAAGAGAGGAGTCACCTCCACCTGCCTGCAGCTCTCAGCCCAGTCTGACACCCAGGCTACGCTCCTGCCTGAGAGCACAGAGAACCTCAGAGCTGAAAACAATCAAACACAGCCAAGAAACTCCAGCCTTAAGGAAAACCAGAGCCTACCTCCCTCTGGTCCTTTTCTCAGTTCCTTAACAGACTGCAAGAGTGGCCAAAATAACTTCAGAGCTGCTTAACCCACCATTTTCTTCCTTGTCTATATCCTCGGAGGGCAGCACCATTGGCAGCCCTTTAGCCCTAGCTGGTCTCAGTATACAAACTCAGCAATATGCATCTGCTAGTCAGCCTGACCCACCACTCTCTACCACTTAGTCCTCCCTTGCCTCAAGAAACAGGTGCTGCTATTTAAGTTTCTCCAAACAGATTTTGTGTGCGTAAGGCACTACCATCCATTTGCTTGCCAGTTTCAAGTTAGTTAGGCAAGAGTTACCCGGCCAGTGTAAATCCCACTGGCCAGGTTAACTATTAGGAACAAATGCAAACTACTTAAAGCACAACTAGCAGTAGCACTTACATTGTCTTGTAGCACTGCTGATTTATGTCTGTGTTCACGTTATAGTAAGGATCCTCACCTGAAGCAACTCTTGAGGTAATAAGTAGCTCTACGCATGCTTCTCTGGCAGTTACAAGATCCCACAACTTTTGGTTTCTGGAACCAAAGCAGAAGCCCACCAGCTTGTGGGCTTTTTCTTATAAACACCAGAGCCAAAAATTCAAACTGGCTTCTCCTCTGTTTTGCCAAACAGCTGAAGCTCATCCACAAATCTCTTCTCTTCGGCTGGGCTGCTCTTCCTCTCACCCCTGCTTTCTGAAGGGAACACGACCCAAAATTGGGAAACAGGCACTAGTCCTGGTTCTACAGAGAACAAGTGCTTTTTTTGCACAAATGTCTGCAAGCACCACTTGGCTGAAAGAAATTAGAACAGAAGCTTACAATGAATGAAGCTTCCTCTCTTTCTGTGCAGCTTCACAAACCAGGTTGCATTATATATAGGCTCACAGATTGATTAATGCAATTTAGGATCTTTAGTAGCCCAAGAGATGGGAACAAACGGCTGAAGGGAAGAGGCTGGATAACATACTCTGCACAGCTGTATGCGAAGAGTGACATGAAACTGAACTCACTAGTCAGCGTAACAAGGAGCCAGAGAAGGCTGTTACTGCTCATAAAAGGAAAATAATCTGAATTATTAACATTTTTATTAGTGCTTAATAGAAAAAAGAGAAACTAAAAGAAAAAAAACCAAAGAGATGTTGAATAAGGGTATAACAAGGAGCAATTAACCCCATGATGGGTGTAAAGCAATTTCCTCAATCACATCCTCTTTGCAAATGAGGCACAGCAGGAACTGGGACCAACAGAGGCAGCAGTGCTTTTGCCAGGGCATTTACCAGTAGAGCATCTCTTCTAGAAGTGATAAATAAGAATAGAGGTGACTAAATCCTGGTAGTTTCAGCCCAAATTTGTGTTCCACTGTTCTATGTACTACTTAAACATACAGGAAGCCAAATCTGCCCCCAAACATTTGCAATCTAAAGGCAATCAAACTAGAGGAGGAAGAAAATATTTATCACATACAAAAGGTAAATGCTAGTGCCATGGTAGCTTCTATCACCAAAGGGAGAAAGAAGCCAGGCAAGTCAAGTTACTGAAGGGGAGTTAAAAAGAAGGATGTTATGGAAAAGAGGGAAAAGGGCTGGATAGGAGGTGATTTGCTTACGGGCCCAATTTCCTGGTTCAGAAATCACCCTGAGCCAAGTAGGCACAGAGGTCTGTCTTGCGCAGTTCGCAACCACGCACCCCTGTGCAACACGGGACTCAGCAGAGGACCTTCCCAAAAGGTGCATCACTGCTTCCCTTCCCAACTGTGTACAACCGGTGCTCATTAGCATCCACACACTGCACGGGCCTGATCACTCAGAGCTTCTGTTAGTTAATAAAATATTTATCTCACAATTGTCTGTGAGAGAATCATAGAATCGTTATGGTTGGAAGAGACCTCAAAGATCATCAAGTCCGACCGTATACCCAATGCCACCATGCCCACTAAACCATGTCTCGAAGCGCCACATGTAAACGTTTTTTGAACACCTCCAGGGATGGTGACTCCACCACCTCCCTGGGGAGCCCGTTCCAATGCCTAATGACTCTTACAGTGAAGAAGATCTTCCTAATATCCAGCCTGAACCTCCCCTGGCGCAACTTGAGACCGTTTCCTCTTGTCCTATCACTAGTTACTGGGGAGAAGAGACCAACCTCCACTTCACTACAACCTCCTTTCAGGTAGTTGTAGAGGGTGATCAGGTCTCCCCTCAGCCTCCTCTTCTCCAGGCTAAACACCCCCAGCTCCCTCAGCAGCTCATCGTAAGACCTGTGCTCCAGGCCTTTCACCAGCTTTGTTGCTCTTCGTTGGACACGCTCCAGCAGCTCAATGTCCTTCTTGTAGTAAGGGGCCCAACACTGAACACAAGAAGAAGACCCATGCAGTGACCTAGGCTGCCAACGCAGCTCTCTGTATAAACGTTTGTTCCTCTTACCATTTACTGTCCTTTGCATTTTCCAGTGAAAGAAATCCCAAAGGGCAACTTAAGGCTATCATGATGAGTATACCTCATAATACAGCCACACAGGAGTACCCACGCAGACACTTCTGGCTCTCCCCCTGCCCACACAGCTATGATCCTTTTTAATGAAAACTAGGACTTGAAGAGAGAGGAGGGGAAATGGTACACAAATAAGCTCATCCCAGCGCTCAGTCATTTGGGGGTCAGCATGCAGGTTCAAGTCCCACAATTTAGCTACAACGTGAGAAAGCACTGTCACAGGAACGCAGGAGGTTTGAATAAGTGCATGCACTTTTTTTAGGCTAGGAGTATCTTTCAGAGCTTTGCTGGTACACTAAGCTTAAGAACAATATTTGACATCTTCAAGCATTTTTCTCCTAGCTCATGGAAAAATGCTCCCTTTCTAAATGCTTATTAAACTTGTTTGGGTTCATATATGAAGTGGATGATTCTGGGGTTTTGCCCTCTTCCACAATAATGAGCAAACGGGTATCCATTCTGTTAGCTCCACTATTGATTTTGTCATTCCTAGTGCAATCAATCTGGCTGTCTCTCCCCAGAATTCAGCCTCAGGGCAAGGAGAACTTTACTAAGGCTGTGACTTAAGGGACAGTTGGACTATCTCTGTTTGGGGATGTGTTACAAATATTGCTGATCTATGAACACACTCTCAAATTCTTCTTTGTTTTTGCCTCCTGCCTCTCTAATGGGTATATCCATGTGAGCAGGCCAACAACTAGGTAAGTCCCAGATTCCCATAACAATTACTGTCATCCCCCTGCCCCTGTCCCGCCCCCCAGCAAACTGTAATAGTGCCTACTCACAGCTTATCAAGATAGTCAATTCACATCTCTTACCATCATCACCTAGGCTTTATCTGTTTCTCTTCAGCCTTATCAGCACTGTTTCAATGTTGATATTCCAATTTCTGATGTTATATCACTTTGTGCCCCACTGGCTAACTCATTGCTAACATGTGTCCTATTTGCTTTAGGGGAGATTAGTCTATATAGCTTCAGCTGCAGCATTATCCACTTTTCCTTCCTTCCTGAAGCTCACTGTCCTCCAGTCCAACTTATACTCACTGCTGCCACTAGCAAATAATACAACCCACAGGTGTTCTTGTATCCTTCTTTCAAATGCTGCATTGTCTTGGTTCACAATGTTCGCCAGAGCCTCTATATCGTTCCATTTTGTTTCTTGAGAATCCAGTCTTGAGCTCTGGCATGCCTTTCTGTGTTAGATCTTCTTACTTGTAGTCTGTAGTTTTCATTTTCCAGTACCTTCGCAGTATTGGACAGTTGTTCAGCCTTCATAAATTTCACTAACTGGTCTGGGTATTTTCCTCTGCTTTGCCAATTATAGTTGATTAATATAACTGGTCAGTTTTGTGTTCTCTAATAATAATAATCTTTCTCTGATTCCTTTGTCTCAAATCCCAGTCAGCGTACAACAATTCATCGGGAACTATGTTAACTCCCCGACGGGAAAAGCTGGTGCCTCAGTTTGCATTTTCATTCTGTATTCCTGTGTTAAAAACAAAACAAAAAACCCCACCCTTCCCTCTTATCTCTATTTGGTTAATGTCATGGAGGGTGAAGCATGCCTCAAAAGTCTGAAAGACATTGACTGATTCAGAATGTGAGGGGAAAAAAAAAAAAATCTCATGACTGTCTTCATTTTTCCTGGTACCCACTGTCTGAATAAAAGGCTTTTCAGTTGCTCTCTGCTTTTCCAGAGAATGTCAGCTGTGGTGGCATTTTTAGCTGTGACATTTTGCCCACTCAGAATATTTTCTTAGTCCATTATACTCCGTGTACCATCTGCCATAGAATAGTCATCCACTGCCAAGAAGCCTGGCCACAGCGTGCTTTATTCAGTGGACAAGCCCTAATTGCTTAGCCTGGCATAACGTGAGCCACCGCATAGCACAGTATCTAATTCCAACTGCTTGTGCCACAGCTTCTCAGGGGTACAGCACCCCAGCACCGTCTCAGAGGCAGCTGTGACCACCGATTAGTTCCAACACAGAGCCGTCATGCTTCCATTCAACTTCTGTGAAGAGAGGAAGGAGCGACCGCTCTCTAGGCCTCGGGATACCTTTTGTTCCCAGTTTCATGCTGGAAATGTGGCAGAAAGGAAGAGGCCATGAGGCCAGGAGCCGAGCAAAGTACAGCACATCCTGGATACAAATTGTCTCAGTAAGTCTACTGTCCTGCCTGGTGCTAAAGAGTGCTGGAGGGGTGGAGAGGAGGAAGGCTGGCGTTGTGGTGTTGTCTCTAGCTGTGTATCAGATGCAGCTGCGGTAAGTATGTGCCAGGATCGTCCAACCTGTTGAACAAAGAGCAGATGCCAGTTTTAGTACCCCTCTTGCAGGCTGTACAGCTGTTGGCTCTGAGCATCTGCCTTGGTGTAAGCACTGTAGAATGTAAGCATCCAGTCTCATCCTTCTCCCTTGTGAGTTTGCCATGGCTCCTCAGATGGTCATGGCTCCTCGGAGCCGCAGGCAGTGACACAGACCAACCTGCCAACCGAAACACCACAGTCCAGGGTACTGCCCAACACCCCTGCTCCACTGCTGTTTCAGTGTCTACTGAAAAGAGATGCCCAGGCTGAAGGCAATCCTGACCTAAATTGGGAAATTTCACAGTCCCATGGCTCTGTGACACCCCACCAGCACATGTTAACCAGGAAAAGAAGACTTCTTGTTCTGCCCAACCACACCAGTACACTCTTAGCTGGCGCTGTGTCTGGGTCTGCTGCTCTCTCAGTCTGTACAGACACGTGAACGTTGACATGACAATGATACCTTTTCTTTTTGATCACTGGCTATTTAGAAAGGAAGTAGTAGGCCAGATACTACTTCTACACAGTGGAAATCAGGACAAGTTTGGTGGACTGGGAAGGAAGAATAATACAATGTGCTAGGACTCCAGTACCGCACTATTAACCACACTTAGTCACTTGTAAACCCCTATTGTAGTTCTCCATCTGAGTAACCTTTTCTTAAAATGTCTCAAGGCCCAAACTTGCGGGATGCTGTGGTCCCTCCACGGAAGTTAGTAGAAACTGATGGCACAACTCAGCATTTTGCAAGATCAGGCCCTTGGTAATAAATAAGAAGGTTCTGAGCAGGAAAGCTCACGAGATGGCTTAGTAGATAAGGATACTGCTTGGAGAGGGCCCAGAAAAGAACAGTGCCTGAAAAGGCTGCCTGTGGGAAGAAAGTCCTCCACGACACTTCCCCTGGGCTGAACGCACGTGTTAGTCCCACTCACCACTGTCCTGGGAAGTAGGAAAAAACAGCTCTCAGTGCTCCTTTTCTGCCTATCATCCAGTTGCTGGGAAGGAATCATCTAGGATACAGACTCTGCACTTTGCTTGGTGACAGGATTCACTCCAAAAAGCCTTTCCACGGAGCTCCATGTTTTGCGGCTGGCAGATCCCACTCACTTGCGCAAAAAGCAAGGATAAGCCAGTCCTAAATAAAGAGAAGGAAAAGTGTAAGAAAGGCAAGGAGAGGCGCTGCCTTTTTACAAATTGGTTTCTGCACTGGCAGATAATTAGCATTTACAGTAATTCAAATATTTAATATCCAAAATAATTACTGTTGCATAAAATGCAGTTGAGGTAATTTTACATGCAGATTATTAGCAGTAACAGATTATATGAAACACACAATGTTTAAAGTGAGATATAAAGCCAGCAGGATGTAAATATAATTTTATCCTATTTTTCCCTTGAAATGAGAAGGGCTTGCTGGAGACAAAATGGGGATTACTAAAGTAAAAGAAACTGTAAAATGGCAAACTAAACCACAGCTGACTTCACACAGTAATTAATGAGAGATACAGTCTCTCTGGTCATGTGCATCTTATGCAGCTCTGCTTGAATGGCTGCTCAACCGGAGAGCAGCTCATCTATAAAACAAAAGTGGGAAGAAAACAGAAGCAGTTCATATAAACAGAAATTTGTCTAATATTTTTGAGGAGTTAAAAAAATACTGTATTAAGGCACTGCATTTTGAAATCTGTATCTTAAGTCACTGCAGTTTCTAAGGTAACAGTTTAGTGGGACTCAAATTACACAGAAACAAATTGCAAGTTGTCAATGCAACAAATTATTGCCTCGTGTAAAGGTGATCAGGATCCCAGCTACCATATGCTATATACTATTGCACCTTACTTTCCCTTGCATTGTCCTAAGAACATTCCCTCTAAATAACAAGTCTGAGATGCAACCGTATTTTCTTTTAAAAAACCCCAACTTTTGCTTTCTTTCTTCAAGATCCAAAAGCTACTTAAGTAGACAAAAAGATGACTTAACTGCATAGAAGAAAACACTAACTGTCTTGTCTATTGTTAATTATTAGCAGCTCTTCCTACCGCCGTGTTAAACATTTAGACAATTCAGTGCTAGGGTTAAAAGGAAGGTAGCACTGGTTAGTGGCTAGTGCCATCTTGTGAACAAAATCCCAAACATCCTTCCTCCACCCGTTTTAGTCAAACTGTACTTATGCAGCAGGGTAGAGGAAAAAAAATAATCCAACTTTTGCACAAATAAGTAACTTCATGATAAGAGCTCCATATTTAGGCATAAAACATGAGATTAAGCCTTCAACCAGGCCAGATAAGAGCTTGACAAAGTAGAGATAGTCTAAGGACAAGAAACTTATTTTCCAGTACAGCTGATAGTAAGAGAAGCTATTCCTTTTTCACTGCATTGCAAACAATACCTAATGTTACCCTTACTCAAGAAATACACATCATATCAACAGCAGACTTTGCTAACCAGCACTGACAGACAAACTTTCCTTTCTTCTTTGGGTCAGTTTCTTTTTTAAAACCTATGTTTCTTCTACACCCAGGCTTCAAGCAGCAACGGAAGACAAGGTTGCACTAAAACTATCGAATAGAAAGGGGTTTATGCTATAAATCCATCAGGCTGCCAAACACAGGGATCATCAACCTCCCTACAGACTCCAGGAGGGCTGGATTTGCCATGTTCTGACCAGGAACAGACTGCAAAGACAAGAGAGATCAGGCAAGGAGCAGCACTGCCACTTCTTGTACCATACTAACATTTTTATTATAGTGTCTGCTCCTGGCACTATGCAATTGTAACTGAAATACTTCTGCTTAAAATAAAAATATTTATTTTGTATCCCTCATCAAGGCACTTTTCTATCTTTGTCTCTTCCCTGCCCAGCCCCACCATCTTATGGATTTTGAGTACCTATTTCATCAGTTTTTATGATCAAGTTTGACTGTATCAGTGGATCCTCTTTTCCCAACATCAAGGGTCAGCAAGGGGAGGGATGCATTAGATCTCCCATCCTAAAGTGCAATTCCCTTTGCCATCCTGGAGTTGCAACAGCTCTCAAGGAAGTCAGATGAAGTCTTCCCATTGACTTTGACAGAAAGAGCCTTTTACCCATGTCCATTTCCAGTCTGAGAAACTACTTTCCAGTGTTGCCCTTTTACCCAATCCTTTCCTTTTCAAGGATGCATTGTGGTTACCTCTTCATCTCCTAGACTTTGAAAAACTTGATGGTTGTAGCAGTAGGAAAACAAGAAGCCTAAGAACTCACACCAAACATAGCTCCTGGTTTCTTACGTACCATTTTTCACTCCAAGACCCTCCTCTCTTCCCTACGGGGCAGAAAGTGAGAGGCAGGGCTTGAAATTACCCAGGAAACCAACAGCAGGGTTGGGAATGGTACTCTTGTCTTTCAAATTGCAGTGACAAGACATTCAGGAACCATGTTTTCCTTCATCAGAGCTAGTATCTCTCATTAACAGAGGATCTGCTCTGCAGCAAGATAGCTTGCTATTTGGATACTCAACCAAGATATGGGAAATAATTTCTTCAGTCCCATTTTCACAGCAATTTAAATTTGAAGTAATCTCTCTGTCTTATCACAAATGGAATGTCCTTCCTTCCTCTTCTTACCCATCTTGCATAACTGAATGGTTACAATTTTCAGGACAAGGATTGTCTCTTACTCTCTGTGTCTATAGCACCCAGAACAATGCTGTCCCATTCATGGGTTTCCAGATATCACCACAACAAGCATGCAGTGAACATTTTTAAAGGAGGTTGTTCAAAAGAATCCTCTTTGGAAGATGCCATATGTTAAACTTGACATTTAGGTTCCATTCACCCTGGTTTCAGAGACTTTCCCTTAGTCCTGTACAATCTACCATTTCAGCACTTTATATTTCTTTCCACCTCCTGTAATATTCAACACACACACCATAAAAATTGATAGCAATAAAAACTTAGCTAAAGCAATGATATATGATATTCAAGGCTTCACGAAACGTCAAATCAAGCCACAAAAGCAAATTTCTTATGCTTTACTCATATTTATGACTCATACTTTAGTCATATTTATGAACATAGTCAACAGTAACGTATTGCCAGCTCTACAAGACTGCATGAAACAAAACCGTATCGTTGCAGGAACAGACAGTTACACTACTGTTACCTCTGCTGGAAAACCATTTGAGTGTCCCTGGAGCAAAGTCTGGCATTACACATCTTCAGCTTTGTTTGGTATTTAAATACGAAAAATGCCACTGTTGCAGCCACAGTTTTACTTGCATGCTTTTTGAGCGTGCCAGGCACATTCTAGCTCCTCTCTTTAAATTTTTGAAAACTGTTTTAATTTTTTAAAGGATGTTCATCTTTGGATTTTTCTTGCAGTACCACAAAATGCTGCCTGACATTGCATTGCCTGCCAAACGATAGGCTAGCCTGGCGTATGAACAAATCATCTTGCCACTGACATTGACAAAACAGTCTTGCTCCTTCAATTCATCAGTCATTCACAAGAAGCCTTTCTTTTACAGAAGCACTAATACATCTTAAAATCTGTTGTAACTGCAAAATCATTCTCTCTCACTGACCTACTATTGGTGACCACATCAGACAAAGAGGTCCCACAAGAAAAAGTCCGTACAAATGACATATAAACTGTGCATTATGGAATCAAGGTAAAAGCTCGCAGTATCAGTTGACAAGCTTACCCTGTCTTCAGTGGGCTTTTGAGAACATCACTGCCCTACTTTATGAGACATATGTGGTTCATGTTGTAGAGTCTGTTCATGGTATTTTCTTTTCCTTTAAGGTTCAGTTACGTTCTTTTTTTAAAGCCTTTATTTAGTGGCTTGGAAAGGATCCCTTGAGTAAACAGGCAGGCTAATATTTTGTATAGAGGAAAGTCTGCAAGAGGAAGATTTTTCAGTATTTCTAAAATACGTTCTGGCTATGTATCAGCTTTATTGTTTCAGTTCTCTTCAAAGTGGGTTCTTCTCTCCTCTGTTTTATTCTTATTTCTAACTGGCTTTCTCTTGGTCATCATGTCCCAGCCAAGTACAGATCAAGAATATACAGATGGTTGCTGATCCTCAATTTATCAGCTGCTTTCAGAATCAAAAATAAAGCCTGAAACTGTTACTGGAAGCTGATCCAAAGCCAGCAAAAGTCTTTAGTGGCATACACTGTGGAGCAAAGATGGTGTGCTACTGTATCGGGTGAAGAGTCCAGAACATCTGCATATTCAACTTCCAATAAGTGACTTTCATCCAGTCAAGAGGTTACAAACATGATGTTTTCTGGGGCCAGGTCCTAAAGGACATGACAGAGCATCCTCGAATGCTGAATGTGAAATCTGTGTTTAGATACTTCAGCCAGCTGGTCACAGCTAAGTCTAAGAAGTTGTACAGGATTTCAGAACTATCTTTCTGAAGGTAGTTCAGAAAAAAAATAGTGGTAATGGTTTTGTGGCTTCTTCAAAGTATTTTCATGTTCCTATGAAATTTGCTTTGCTAATAAAACAAGTAGAACAGAACACTTATTGTATTTGTGCAGAAAACAACTCTTCCCTCCTTTCCCCCCATCCTCTTCCATCCTGCTTTTGAACACTCTGGTTTTAGCAAAACAGCAACAGGTCTGCTACATTGAAAAGAAAAAGGCTTCCATTAGATGATAAAAATTCCAATTAAATGTCATCTTTCACACAAAAGCTTGAAGCTGAAATTAGAAAAAAAGCCAACAAAAAAGCAAGCTTGTCAAAATCCTTAAATTTCAGATGCCCAACAATCCCATACGCATGAAGATACCATTACCCCATTCAAGAGCAGCTTCTATGCTATTCAGCATCTACTACAGAAATCCAAGGGTCCAGAGAAGTTGACTGTAGAAAAATATTGAGTGAAGCCTAGACAGTAGGCAGGTTGTGACTTGCCCGCTCTCTGACTTTTTCCTGCAACTACCCTCAGTTATTGCTGTTCTAAGTTCTCGGCGTACTACAGACATCAGAAACCTGAGCTGGAGTCGATATGGCGCGTCTAGCTTAAACAAGGATAAGACGGCACAGACACCTCAAAGTGGGAACTCTGAAAAAGCACTGAAGTGACAATGAAGTATAAATCTTCTTACAAGTCAAGGCAGAAAAATAAACCTGGATCTATATTTTCAATCTTACAGCTGCCTTTCCAAATCTTTCACTTCATGGATCCACAAGCATGCATTTGTGTCCCGAATGAGTGGTTTTAAGATCACTCAAAGAATCACTGTCAAAGGTATTAGCAGAAACTGTTTTAATATGAATTGATAGAAAGGTGACTTTAATGGCAAGGTTCACTCTATTACTTACTACATGAAAGAAAGGTATGCAAGTAAGAAAGAAAAAAAAAGGGTTAAAATTGAGCTCGAGTGGTTTACACCAGAGACCAGGGGTAAAAGGGGAAGGGGAAAGGGAGACCCTCCCATTGAGTCAGTCGTTAGCAGTAGGATTTAGCAGCACTTAATCACTAATTAATTTAACATCTATGAAGTACTATGATCACAGAATCGGTTTGATTGGAAGAAACCTCTGGGATCATCCAGTCCAACCTTTGCCCCAACACTACCATGTAAGCCAGACCATGTCACTAAGTGCCACCTCGAGTCTTTTCTTAAACACCTCCAGGGATGGGGACTCCACCACCTCCCTGGGTAGCCCATTCCAATGCCTAACGACCCTTTCTGGGAAGAAATGCCTCCTCATTTCTAGTCTGAACTTCCCCTGGCGCAGTTTCAGACGATGCCCTCTTGTCCTGTCACTGGTTGCCTGGGAGGTAGTTGTAGATAAGGTCTCCCCTCGGCCTCCTCTCCTCCAGACCAAACCCCCCCAGCTCTCTCAGCCGCTCCCCATCAGACTTGTGCTCCAGACCCTTCACCACCTTCGTTGCCCTTCTCTGGACTCGCTCCAGCACCTCAAGGTCTGTCATGTCGTTAGGGGTCCAGAACTGAACACAGCACTCAAGGTGCGGCCTCCTCAGTGCCCAGTACATGGGGACGATCGCTGCCCTGCTCCTGCTGGCCACACTATTGCTGATACAAGCCACCATTCCATTGGCCTTCTTGGCCACCTGGGCACACTGCTGGCTCATGCCAGCACTCTCAGGTCTTTTTCCCCCTTGACCTCTTTCTAACCACGCTTCCCCCAGCCTGTAACACTGCATGGGGGATTTGTGGCTGAAATGTAGGACCCGGCACTTGTTCTTGTTGAACCTCATGCCGTTGGTCTTGGTCCATCAATCCAGCCTGTCCACATACCTCTCCAGAGCCTTCATACCCTCCAGCAGATCAACACTCCCATCCAGCTTGGTGTCATCTGCAAATTTACTGAGGATGCCCTCAATCCCCTCGTCCAGATCATCTGTAAAGATGTTAAACAGCACCAGTCCCAAAACTGAGCCCTGGGGAACACTGCTAGTGACCGGCCACCAACTGGATTTAGCTCCGTTGACCACAACTCTTTGGGCCCGGCCATCCAGGCAGTTCTTTACCCATCAAAGACTCCACCTACCCAAGCTGCGAGCAGCCAATTTAGGAGGATGCTGTGGAAGACTGTGTCAAAATCATAACAGTGACTTAAATTGTTATAGGGTATTTGAATCGATTCACACATGCATACACACAAACACTAAGAGAGACATATCTATGTATCGAGATACATGTATAAAGGAGTATATGTATAAATATATATAAAGCAATAAATGTATAAGGAAATATATGTATAAAGAAATAAGTGTATAAAGGTAGGTATACCTACTAGGAAAATTTCCCTCAAGTTCCGTGAAATACTCACTTCTAATGCCTTAGCATCTCTCAGTGGGGGAGGGTTGAGTCTCAAGGAGTGAAGGATTTTTGGCCTATTTTGGCTTCATGGTCTGATTTCAGCAACGATCCTCCGAAGTTTGCAAACCTGAGGGTTTGCGAGCTCCGAGAGGCATCCTGCTCAGAGGGAGATGCTGGTCGCAGCCCACTGCAGTCCAGGAGAGCTCTAAGGGTCTCACTTTAGGACCACTGTTCATAGGTTCGCAAGATGACTGACTCAAGTCATTACTGAATTTCCATTCTGGCCACAATTCGAGTTGGTAATTGCTGGAACTCTCAAAATCCCAGTAGCACTGATACCATGTTCTACTTCAGATAAGGGATGTACGGACGCCTACTTTACTCAGGCCTCCAAGGCCTGTTTTGTCAAGTTCCTATTCAGATAAGAGATGTACTGAGGCCTGTTTTGTGAGTTTTCATCCTTGGCCAGATGACAGATGTTGCCGGTACAATCAGTATTTTTCCATCGTTAGCTGTGAGAGAGAGTTTCTGGTATGATCAAGGGGTGCTTAACCACCCAACTCATTACACAAAGGCTAAGGTGTAGATTTCTGAAATCGTAGTGAGGCCCAGGAAAAGGGGGGGGAAAATGCACCACCACAATTGGTTACATCCGTGTCTTCGCTGAAGACCCTCATAAGCCACTGAATTTTCCAAGGATGAGACCTAAGACTTGCTGGAAAAAGGCGTAAATGTTCCCAAACAGAATCATTTAAGTAGAGGTACACAAAACCTCTAGTCTTTTGGAAGAATCACAGAGTCTTTTGCTCGTGCCCTTGTCTCCCCCGATTTCACAGCAGCAGTATTTTCTCCCCCCCTGCAAACACAACGAACAGTGCACATCAGCCTGGGAAGCAGGAATAAAAAAGGTTCTCTAATGGAACGTCTTACCTGGCCAAGAGCTTTTATCTTTGCAAGCAATGCCTCTGTGTTCCTCCCCACAGTATAGGCTCACCATCTGCCTTTGTTCTAATAAATGAACTCCCATTACAAACACAGAGCACAAACATACTCATATCCTGAACCTACTGCACCCAAGGGCCAGATGTTTTTGCAGAATGTAAAACTAGTAAACGTTTGCTCCCAAATGTTTGAAATGGCTCGCAATCTTTCCTAATAAGAACAAGCATAACCAGTGAAAAATTCATCATAGCTACACTATGGAAGGTAAAAATCCACAAATAAAGACTTACCTATTTTCCCTAACTGCATCTTAACACTACCTTTCCAATGTAAAATTCTGCTTCCCAGATAGTCTTGCATGTATTGCTAATATCGCACACAATTAGATGTCACCCTTCTGCCTGCCTGTAACATTAGTCCAGTTTGGGAAGCTGCAGGTTTTCATTCCCCAAATTTCACTGTTCAGATGAATAACTCATTTAATGGCATGTCATCCCTGGCCTGTGAAACTCAGAAAACTCCTTTTTTTCCCCCCTAGAAGCTTAAACATAACCTTACCTTATTTTCCTTCGCATACTGATGCTCAACACTGATATCCTCTCCAAATATACATATATCTCTTTCAAATAACTTTTCCAGTAAAACACCTCCTAATTGGTAATTTGTATCTCTCAATATATTCAGCTGTATAAACTGTACAACAGATCAAGAAAAAAAAGAAAACACCAAACCATCAGTCAAGCCTATAAATGACCTTTCAGATTTCATATACCAGTTTTCTCCTAGAAGACCAAGGCTGTATGTTTTACAGTTGGCTGCTGATATTTGTAGATGCTGAAGTTTCAGGTCCTACTTTTATAGCACTTTATTTCATAGAAACAATGCACAATCAACCATGCGGATAGTGTCATATTAACTGCTTAAATATTCTGTCTTTGGAGCCCAAGCAACCTTCAGGTACCTGAAAGATGCACAGAAATAGCCTTTTAGCTATCAAATGAACTACACAAAACCCGCTGTGCTACCACTACTTTAAAGTTCAAATGGATTTTTCTCAGTAGCCCATATTTCTAAGGAAAGAAAGCTTACCCATGCATACAATATACGCACAATACATGTGTGAATTTCTGTCTAGTCTTAGCCTGTTCTCAAACACATTGGACAACATCACCCAAATTTCACAGAACAGTAAAGGACACAAAATATCAGAAGACTCAAAGACATTGTATTTCTGTAAATTTGATGAAAATAGCCAACAAACAGACCTTATTCATGTCCTCACTGAGGCACAGCCCATTAAAATGATCCCTTAATTCATGCTGTCTAATTCCATCAGGAGACCTCAGAGAATCCCACACTGGAAAGTGACATTTAGGATTCCCTAACTGCAGGAAAAGCTTTAACCAGAGTTCATGCTTTATCAAACATCAGAGGATGTAATCACAGCACACCAAACCATAAAAAACCCTAAAAACAAATAAATAAATGGGGTTTTCTTTGTCCCTCTACTTCAATAATTATTTGCTTCTATTCTAAACATCGTTCAGAACAGGGTGATGGCATGAAGTAACTTACTACTTATAGTTGAGCTTGCCAGATAAAGCAGCTAGCTCAGCTTAAGGGAAACAAAAGGAAGGTCTTCTACAGACAATTGAGTCAGTCTCAGCAGCCCCCATTGACTGAACTTAAATCAAAGAACGATCAAGATATTTATGACAATCACAGTATAGTAGCTTGTTTGTGCAAGGTAAGCACAATTCAGTGCATGTGTATTTTTTTCAAGTCCTTTTGATGCTATTTACCCTGACCACCACGTCTCCTGAAGGACAGTTCTTAAGTAGGGATACTAGGTACGGGAATCCTTGGCGTGTGCTACCCCTGGTGAGCTCACATGAGCTTGGAAAGGCTGAAGGGCTGGGAGGGAATATATCCACTTTACTCAGCACTACAACAGCCACATGCACCCCATCAGTTATTGGGTCTCACGTGATGAGGCAAGGATTTCTTAAAGCTGACTCAACTTCCTCAAACTTTACCACAGTTACAAAAACTTGCAATGATTTAGACTTCACAGAAGCAGAGGCATAGAGATCAAATAAAGCTTTCTGACCATTCATCTCAAAATAACATCTGCTTTATGACAACTATAGCTGAAGGCCTTTCTGGCAGGGGCGCTAACGCACGCTACTTTATTTTCCAGGTCTGACTAGAAATAAGACCGAATGAGAAATAAAAAAATTAGAAATACTGCTCTCCATTTAATGTGTTGCAACACAAAAAGTGACAGTAGTTCCTTAAGTAGAAATACACAGAAACACTAAAGCTATAGCCAGCCACAAAAAGCTGTATTGTTGTTCAGGCAATAGTTCGTTCAGTGTAAAAATGAAGTGCAGCTAAGTCCAAGAGAGTTGAGGTTGTTCAGCCTGGAGAAGAGAAGGCTCTGGGGAGACCTTAGAGCATCCTTCCAGTATTTAAAGGGGCCCACAAGAAAGCTGGGAAGGGGCTTTTTATAACGGTGTGAAGTGATAGGACAAGGTGCAATGGCTTTAAACTGGAAGAGGGAAAATTTAGATGAGATATTAGGAAGAAATTCTTCACCGTGAGGGTGATGAGGCAGTGGGACAGGTTGCCCAGAGAAGCTGTGGATGCCCCATCCCTGGAAGTGTTGAAGGTCGGGTTGGATGGGGCTTTGAGCGACCTGGTCTGGTGGAAGGTATCCCTGCCTGGGGCAGGGGGTTGGAACTGGATGGTCTGTAAGGTCCCTTCCAACCAAACCATTCTATGATTCTCTGATTCTATTGGGTTGACTCAAACCTTCTGATTAATATTTTTAATACTTGCCTACATCTCCTTTTTGGGACACCCAGTTCAGTGCACTTGCCTTTGCATATGCTGACAATCATATGGCAAAGTGACGAGGTGCCAAGCAAGGCAATCCTCCAGTCTCATTTACGTGCTGTATACTCTAAAATGACCAAACATCCAGTCCTGTAACTTGGTGTTACAGGGTTCAAACCCTACTAAAAATCAACAGAGCTCAGACTACATGCAGTCATTGCAGAACTGCTGTACTAAAGATGAGCGTTTGCTGAGGGAAGGCACAAAATTATGATTGCTCAGATTAGAATAACGCTATCATTGTTACACTCCTTTTTAACATATTTTTTCATTTACTATAAATGTTACTAGATATTTATTACCAGTATGGCAGAAAGTGCTAATGGGTTGCGCAGCAGGGGTCAGCAATGCATAAATCCCCAGGATGATACTCTCCATAAAAAAGAAGATGTCATGTAATAACCCTCCTCAAAGAGTCATTAGGAGAATTGTGTGGTTTAATTGCTTTCTCCTCTGAGGCCAAAGTTTGATGATACAATAAATCCAGCTTTGTGGCTCACGGTATCAGACAAAAAAAAAAAAAGCTGTGGTGCCCTGATGCAAAGCAATGATCTGCTGCAAATTTATCTATAACTATTTCAGCTGAATAAGACCTCTGGCAGCTCCAATTTGTTCAAAAAATTCTGACTGGTTAACTTTGTAACATTAGGCTTTATGCTGGAAAAGTTACCACTTCTTTCTCTCCATACATACACAGCCAGCGTTAAAAGTCCTGAAAAAAAAATCATTATCACACATCTTACGGCTAGTTTGTCATAAACAGAGGCAAATACTCACCTCTGGTCCACATCAGATGTGTATGACTGGGTCATCTAGCAACACACAAGTCCATTGGAAGGACAGCCCGAGTCAATCAATCACATACTAATATATACCACAAGAGATTAAATCCCTACTCAGAATAGGGCCACCCTCAAATAAAGCCACAGGTTGCCTTGCCCAGTCTATTTCCAAGTATTTCCAAGGATGGAGGTTCCACAACCTCTCTGGGCCCTGTCCCAGTATCTGACCTTCCCTTACACACACACAAAAATATCTTGGTATTTCATTGGAATTTCCCTTGTTGCAACTTGTGTACAGAACACAAGATCAGCACAGCCCATTGCACAAGTCACCAGATACTTCTGAGCTTCCTCTGCTGCAGAGCAGCTGTTCAAAATGCAGGTTAAAGATCCAGACATGTTTTTGAGATTATATCGTCAAAGAACAAAGAAGAGGTTCTGCATTGCAAAGCGCCAGGGCTGTTGAAGGGAAAGGATGAAGTTCCTCCAAGCAGTTAAGTCTGTGGCAGGCTATGAGCCATAGCATCAATGCAGTGGCTTTTAGTGATAGGAACAGCAAAGACCAACACCTTTCCTGAGAGCGACAGGAAAGAATTAAGACCTCTGCTGAGGTAAGAAGCAGCTGACAACACTTGTGACTCACTGATTTCAGTTCCAAACGGGAAACCGACTTGCAAAACCTCAGCTACTTCTGCTCATCAGATGAAGAACATCGGAAATTAATTAGGGATAAAGACAATCTGATCCTCTAACAACTTTCTTCAAGCATGAAATCAGACAAATCAGAATCTTATTTAGAATATAAACATTTGCTTACATAACTAAACACTGAGCACATTAAAAAGATACCATTATTAAAATACCAAAGCAGCTTACATTACTCCACTCACTGAATCTGTTTCATTCCTGTATCTGAGAAATTATACTCAGAAGTCCTACAAGTACTGAAAGCGGATGAAATACTGTAACTTTTAACAGGTCACAAAAAAGATAAGTGATAGGAAAGACAGGATACTTATTTAAAAAATAGTTTTTAATAAAAACAGAAATAGCAATTATGATGATAACTAATGAAGACTAGTGCCTAAAATTAACCATATTTAGTGTGCTTTACCTGATCCTCCAACAATGCTGCACAGGATTTACTTTAGAAGCAGGAATACAGACAGCAGATTGCCTGCATCACTAAGCCATCCTAAATTTGAATTAGAAATAGCATTCATATTTCGTATCTGAGGATGAAAACCAACGAGAGGTACTGGATGCAGTCATTTCTGGTTTACCAGAAAGATGAGCACACACGTAGGAAAAACTATGTGCTAGCTTCCATTTCAAACAAGCAATGCTGTTGCTAATCAGCAAGAACTTCTGTCTTACTGAAAGGCTTTTGAAATTTGCTTTGAAGAAAAACTCTTGGAACACGCAAGTCTTCTTTCCTATTCACAGTTTCTCGCTGCACATATTCATTGACCACTTGCTCATATCCCTCAGCCTTGAAAAGCTGAGACAAGAACTCTGGAAGAGAATTTAAAAAAAAAAAAAAAAAAGATTAAATATTATGTTTAAGTTATTTTTAAAACACCAGTCAGCATTTATATAGGCATATGTTCTTATGTGTTACAGCATGAAAATCACACAGGCCTTCAGATTTCAAGCTGTTCTATGCAGGCAGACTGCTGAATAAAAATCAATACAAATCTCCTTTAGAAACACCAATCTAAGCAAAACAGCTTGCAAAACTGGGGCTTAAACTAGTTACCCAGCTTAGTTTCCAAAGCTTGCCACATCTCTAATTTTTATTGAGACTTGTTATTCTCCTCATGACTGACGCCAATGCATTTTCACTTTGTGGAGCTGACCTTCACTAGCTGAATACATCACTTATTTGAAATATTTCAAAGGTAATCCAGCCTTGTAGACGTATCTCTGCTTGAGAAAGAATACCACCCTACATTACCAGACATTCACATAACATTGCTCAACAGAAAAATGGACAAAATGGCAAAGTGGATATGGTGGTGCTAAGCCTCCACTAAGTCAAACTGAAAGTCTTTTCCATAAACAAAAGAAACTTACTCAAAGCATATCTCCCTTAGGGAAGGCAGAATTACCTCACAAACAGCGTGACCTATGCAGCAGAGAGGGCTCCTCATGCTATTAAGTTGTCACGTTAATCAAAAATCATCACTTTTCCTTTCCTGCACCTTGTTTCATTTACTCAGGTGGTAATTTCACAATAAATTTAAGCCATTCTAAGCTTGTGCTGCTTGATAGAAAACAAAGACATGCCATTTTTTTACTGCTCAGGGGGATCAGCTAGTAACAAAAGAATTCTCAAGCACTAAGCAATATTTATATGAAAATTAGAGACATGAATGAGATCATAATTATTAAAAATGGGAGCAGAGGCGGTCCCTGAGATAGTCACAGACCAGCCCAAGGCAAAACAATTGCTAACATGAGCAATACAAGATAAATTCTATCTTTTCTCCTTCCTCCTTCTTCCTCTTCCCTACCTCAATTCTTCCCCCTAAGCAAACATGCATGCTAGCAAGGAATTTCTCATTCAGAAACAGTTCTAACACACAATAAAAATGGGATTTAAAATTCCACAGCTAGGTCAGTCTCTTATTTGTTCCCTTTAGCATCCATTCTCTTTGTAACAGCTAATTGTTTAAACAGAACTAAAAATCACTCAATAAATAACAGTTCTAGAATGCTTCAATGAAGCTGTAGCACAGCCTGCATTATCTTAGATTTCATCATTGTCCTATAAAGAATAGGGAGAGCTCAGACAAGATTAATGGTTTTTATATATCAGAAGCAATTAGGTAATATGTTATGTCATAAAATATGAATAACGTTTACTTGGCTCCAAATCGGTCTCTTCGGCGGCTGTATTTTGCTTTAGACTAAGAACAAAGAGCCCCACAGAAACAAACACACAGCTCTTGTTACACAATGCCCTATAATTCATAGGAGGAAGTAATGGTTCACTAAAGTCTAGCATGAGGAATTGTTAGAAGACGAGTGATAATCCCAACTCATTGTGAGAGTCTAAGCAAATTCCTTCATGTCTCTGTGCTTCAAATTCTCCACTGGTAAACTGCAAATATTTACCTTCCTTCCTAAAACATTACGAACACTGAACAAAAAACTGTATAAATACCATATCACATGGAAATGTTTCTGCATCATCTTTACTAAAAAAAACAGAAGACAGAGTAACCACAGCTAGTCAGTGCTATCTCAGCAGGATTTGTGCACAAGCTTCTCAGTGCTGTAGTCATGGTTCTGCTGTAGAAGTCATTGACTTCTTAAGTAGACCTCATCTTGCACACCAGGAATAGCCTTGCAAAAAGAGTGATGCCAAGATAACCGCTTAGTTGCTTCATGACGATCATCAATTCTGCTACTAACATTGATCTTTTTCCCTCAGATAACAAATCTGAAAGAAATTCAGCAATTTCAGAAACTGCTGCTCTTGGCACATATAAGAAGCCTGTAAACAAGAAAGTGCTCCAAAAAGTCCTGCCCGTCTAAATACCCTCTTCCTCCCAAAAAAGATGGCAAATGAAGTACACCACGATTTAACAGTTCATCTGTGTAAACCAAAACTTCCATGGGCGTGCTGGCAATTCCCTGAAGAAAGTTTAAACAGAAAATTCACAGAAAAGAAAGCACTCTACAGTTTGTCTTACCTGCAGTAAAAAAATACGATCTGGTCCCATCTTGTCTAACATAAAAGTTTTCTCCAAGTTTGCTTCCAGATTTAAACCTAAGCATTGCATGATCATACAGTCCATAGTCTCTGAACAAGACACACTTCCCTGGTTTTAATACCTGTCACATAATACATATATGCTTTAATAAAATAAATCGATTTAGCCACATATAGATACATTCATTTGTATACATGTACGGACACATACACATATAACTAAGACAAGGTATCCTAACCCATTCAATACCAAAGCTATATATATATTGAATTCATTCCCTGTGCAACAAAAAAAGTTGTATACAAACTGGATTGTCTGCTCTTAAAAGTGCTTCCCCATGAACAGTAGTCTACAACAAGTTTTAAGATACCTGTTTGGGTTCTGATCAGCTAAATAAGCTTTTTGCAGCACTCTTTAAATACAGAGGAAAGAAGAAAATATACAGTTTAACAATAAAAATTAAGTCCTGACGGGGCATTTTCTCTGTTGGGTAGCATACAGTGTAGCACCTGATTTTGCTTAATGATTAACAATAAAACTTAGAATACCGTGACATTTCCTTTTTCACATGAGAAAGAAAAATGTTCCAATACAAGAAATAAAAATGAATAATTTCAGGAAAATGGGTTGCGGGTTTAGGTTTTTTTTTTTTAATTGCTCTTTGGTAAAGAAATCAAGTGATAAATAGTTTAAAATTTAGAAATACAAGGTCATTGGCCATGCTGACTTTAGACATTTGAGGCATGCAACTATCCTACCTCATCGAATAACAGCGCTATTTGTTAGCAGAGAAAAGGAGTACTTGCCACTTGCAAATCTGTGCAGAAATCTACAAGCGAATTAAATGAGCCAGGCATCTCCATAGAGAAAACAATAATTAGCCTTCTCATATGCACGAGCTAAGAACCAATCCTGACTTTGGAAAACATCTGGAGCTATACCCAAAAAGTCTAACACTCCCTTTTCAAATTAGTGATGATAAAACAAACAGGATATCTGATAATATAAAACCCCAAATACACACATATGCATAAATAAAATATACGTTGACTACTTCCCTCTGCAGTCAATATATGACATTGAGGAAATTCAGAACAATCACAATTCAGATTGTTTGAACCACCCTCTGGATGGGCCTATCCTAGTCTAGCAACTAACAAAGGCAGTCCAAGGAGATGGGTCTCTCTAGATTAATGTTGAGCTCTGAATACCCCACTTGTAAATCATCACAGATCAAGCGTATTTAATAATAACAGTAACATCCTAACTGCAAGTCACTGTATTTTCTGGAAGTCAGTTGTGGATCACTGTCATTCACACCTTATCAATGCAGACATTTCTGAAGCCGTAAACATTATTTGTGGCATACAACCTAGGAGCCCAAGTCCCAGGTTCAAAAATACCTTTTTCGTTATGTTGATGACTTGCATTAGGCCAGAATCCAAACCACCTCACAATACCAAGAGAAAAAAAAACATTGTAAAACATATTTTAAACCCCTATAGTAGGTGAACTAACTAAATACATCCATGGAATATAGTATTAAAGATCACCATTACAAGATGGGTTATTTTCTCCAAAAAAAAAAAAAGAATCATAGTTTCAAGCTAAAAAGAAGAAAAGTGCTTTAAAGGCTGCAAAAATAGCTGGCTTTACCTTGTAAATGTTCTTCAAGACAAGCTGCATTTTGTCAGGATGAATGGCAGAAAGCACAAATATAAGTGTAACAACATCCACAGAATCTGCTGGTATATTTTCTAGAAGATCATCTTTGGTAAGATCGCACTGGAATACTTTACATCTTTCAGTACTGTATAAAGCATTTTTCTAGGGAAATGAAAAGAGTATGCTTTCACTGAAAATTAGCAGCATTTGCTATTGCAAAAAAGTAAAAGACTTGTGAAACTAATCAGCAGAGCGACACAAAACACGGTGGCAAGAGAACATTGACTTCCAACAGGTGATTAATGCAATCAGAAATTCTTTACTGCATACTACAATAGTGAAACTACAACTAGTAGAATGGTCTGTTCTCAGGAATTTGAGAAGGAATGTGGGTTAAGACAGTTCAGCAAACATACCATTTCTGTTTTACCATTGCTTCTACTCTTTAAAAAAACAGAATTATTATTAAAAGAAATTCTGTGTTACAAGGTGATCTTGTAGCTCTTGAGCCACAAGTAGACTGTAAACAGTTCAGGTTCATGTCACATAACCTGCAGCTGGGCTATTCTAGCCCAGAGTTTTGCTGGGTAAAACGAAACCTGGTCTTGGCAAGAAAGAAGGAGCTGCGGAGGCAGACACCACTAAGTCATCCAAAACCCAGGGCACACACTCAGCCCAACCTTATCCTGCAGTGCAGCCGTGGTAGCCCAAGGAGCTGCTGTCCTCTCCTGTTTGCCACACATATTTTTTCCCCGTCTTTCCCATGAGACATGCAGTATGTGTCTTGTGGTTCTTGGTCATAAATGTCCCACAAAAGAATGCTTTCAAATAACAGATACATAGAAATTTACCTGTGATTACAAAATTAATAAACCAGGAGACTTTTAAAGCCCAAAGCCCCCACCAGCCTTGTTGGAAGACAACTCTGGACTGCAGTACCACCTACCTATGAACAAGTATAAATATACCTACTTCTAATCAGGCTACAAATTTCCTTAACAATAACTTTCATAGTCCTGTTTTCAAGGTTCTCTGTGGACCTGCCTCTGCCCCACAAATATCAAGGGCAAGCTTCCATCCCAAACAAATTTTCCTCGTACTGCAGAGTCAGCAGAGACATAGTAGGGCTCCCATAAAACACAGTCTTCACAAATCACTCAATTAATATACATATATCACCATAACGTTACTATGTGATGCTGAAAAACTAGGTCATGAGCAATGATTTGGCTTCTTGCATAGGAGCTCCACTGAAATGCATCAGTCTCCATTTTTTGGCAAGGGTTATTCTACCCTTCTTACAAAAAGGAAGGCAAGAGAAGTCCGTTGTTCCAGTCACTTGCAATTTCAGAAGCTTGTAAAGACACTCTAAAAGAAGTTCCAAATATCACACCAACCTTCACATACTCAACAGCTCTAGGAGAGAAATCACAGGCATATGCAAAAATATTCAGATCTTCTTCTAAGAGTGGAAACAAGCAGTTCCCAACCCCACAGCCTGCTTCCAGAATGGTCAGTTTCTGATCTGCAAACTGGGGAGGAAGAAATCCAAGATAAAGCACATCATTTTTTGTTTTCCTCATGATACCAGCAGAGACAGTGTTCAATCAGCATTTTAAAAGCTATGATCAATTTTAATTAACATTGTTTCAAAACCCAAAGTAGGCATCCATTGGATAATCTGACACTATAAACCAGAAATCTTGATTTCTGCAAAATTACAAATCTTTTGAGAATATATTAATATTTCTTTAGTCATCTACCCTTTAAGTAATCAACAGATTGCTGTACCATTTCTGTCTTGCCTTTCATTCAGCTATAATGAACAACAGATGCATCTGGCTATTCCCCTTAACGATGTTTTGCAATTAGCCTGTAATTCTGGATGCTTTTCTTTAAAGTAGCATTCTGAAGTGCACCAACTTGCATCTGAAAGCATCACATCACAGAGAGACAATTTCTCTATTTAAGACACAAACATTCCAGATTTCATTCTTAGTATCCAGTGTGGGTCAGTTATAAACTGAAACCAAACTGATGCATCTGATTCTGAGGAGGTATCTTTGATATTAAGAGAAACTATGCAGGGCACTGCAAACTCAACATGTGACAGCTCTTACCCTAATGGCTTTGTAATAAGTATTATTAAATCATTTGGAAACAATCAATCCCATCTCTTACAGATGAGGTGTATAGATCTCACCTCCCGACATGCTTTTAACTCTTGAAACTCTCTAGTTGTCCAATGTCTGTCTTTGAAGAAGTTGGTGCTGTTTCTTTTGTAAAATAGATCCCAGTTCTTCTGTGCTTCTTTCTCCAGTTTTAGCTGTTTGAACTCAGACACTAAAACCTGATCTTTGGCCAGTCTCTCAGCTTCTTCTGGGCTAAGGATTCTTGCACTATGGCCTTTTTTTTGGAAAGTGCCATCTTCAGTAGATGTTGTTATCATATTTAAGCAATTGATGACATCTGTTCTTGGAACATCCTAGATTCTTTCACACAAATATAAATGCCAAAGATCCAAGGGTGATTTTTTTTCTTTAGTGTATGTTTCCATCACTATTTAACTTAGGTAAAATAACCGAGGATCTAGAAGCAGAAGGAAAAATGAGAGAGTTACAGTGTGCACCTTTTTTTTTTACAGTATTACAGTTTCATGGTGATCTGTCCTACTTGGACTGCAATGCCACCAGATTTCTCTTAGTTTCAGAAATCCTCCATCTAAACTAACAACTGCATACAACATCACACTGATGTCATATAAGATACTTAACAGAGTCTGCTGGTCTTCCCTCTGCATCCTAGAAAGCTACCCAGCAAGAGAAAGATGGTGCAGTTCTAAGCTTATTTTCACTAAAATTGACTTGAAAAGGAAAGCAAGGGCTTTGTTTCTTGTTAACCCCAGTTAGAACACCTCAGAAAAACCATAATTGAAAAACAGATAACAGTTAAAAGTGCCATTAAAGTTGATGAAATGAACTGTATTCATGTTAGCATTTCTCCTTCCTGCTCTCGCCTCTCTGAGAAAACACTGGTGAAAACACCAGCATTTATACCAGCACATCACTCGAACAAGAGGGCAAAACCAGCACTGTGGCCAAAATGCCCACAGCCAGCCTGTGTCAGCATTCATTCTGCTGCCTCCTCCTGAGGAGCCACGCAGGTTTTAACGATCACAAGTGGTTTTATTTTCACAAGTTAACAAAAATGGAGCAATGAAAAGAGTTCTGCATAGGCTGGGAAGGGATCCAAATCTTTTCTCTGATGTTAAACCAGTTCTGACCCCTGCCTTGCCACAAACATCCAGATCCTGGGTGAGGGCACATGTGAATTAAATCCTACATGTCCCAGTAAGTCCCAGGGAAGCCCAAGTAGCCAAAACGTGCCACTCCTGTATGTCAGTGCCCAAAACCAGGCATTGGTGTTATTTTACCAAAACTGAAATGAGAAAAAACCCAACAAATACCCAATCTAATGCGCAAAAAAAAAAAAAAAAGTAGCACTTTGCTTACGTATTTTCTCTCACATTATACAAACATGTGCAAATGAAATAAAGAACTGTCAAAATTTTGTCCAGCTTCAAGGAGACCGATACTCCCTTTTTCCTTCAAAAACAAGGGGAAAGGTAACAGAGGAGAGGTTCCCTTGAAAGAAAGTCTCCTCAAGAAGAGTATATCCTCAAAAAAAAGCTTAATCAGCAAAATTTCTACTATATGCGTGGCATGGTACAAAACCACCAACGTTTATATTTCTTCACAGGACAAGCTAGGAAGAAAAAATCCAAGCTGGTCCTTTCACTGACCCATTTGTGCTCAGAAAACGCTGTGGGGGGAAGTTTGCACAATGATAAACACGGTTTTCACAGCCTATGTTCATGCTAAAGAGCCTTTTAAGGGTGTTTAAAGCAGCCCTAAGACAGTAAACAGATAATACCTCTGTACAAACCTCCGCTCCCCTCACAGGGAAACCGGCTTCCCGCCAACAGCAGTTCCCTCACCGCGGCCGGGGCCGCAAGGATTCCCTCAGGGAAGGCCCCTCCCGAGGGCGGGCAGCGCCGGGCTCCCACCCCTCCTCTGAGGGACGCCTCGCCGGGG